>NW_010261664.1:0-863 GCF_000690775.1 Eurypyga helias
GCGGCCCAGGCGGCCGTCCCCGCGGGCCGAGCGGCCGTACCTGGCAGAAGATGATGGCCTGGCCGATGGTGATGCTGCCGTAGACGTTGCAGAGGGCCTGGTACTTCTCCTCCCGGTCCCAGCAGAGGAAATAGTACTGCCGGATGGTGCTGAGGGTGAGCTCCTCCTCCCGCAGCTTGATCACGATGGCGTTGGAGACGATCTGCGTGGCGAACGCCCGCACCGTCTCCTTGAAGGTGGCGGAGAAGAGCAGCATCTGGCAGCCCTTGGGTAAAGCCCTGGAGCGGAGCAATGGGAGTTGTCGCTCTGGGGCCAGCTGTGCTCGTTGCGAGGGCGGGGGGAGGAAATAAAGCTAATTTAAGCCAATTTGGGGTCCCTGTGGACAGAAAGGGAACCAGCCCAAGGGCTGTGAGGGAAAGGAAGCGTGGTAGAAGCCTTCCCGTGTGCCTCACGGAGGCGGATTTCCAGAAAGCCGGATACCCGGACTCGCGCTCCCCCGGACGCCCCTTCGGCATCGCAGTGATGCTGCCTTTCGCTGCCCATTCGGCTCGTTTAGCGACCGATTCCCTCAAAGCCGAGCAAAGAGGGGGAGGCTGGAAAAAAACCCTCGGCGTGGGATGCCAGCCGTTGGGAATACGCACCTCTGCACGCGGATGCTCTGATAGGAGAGGCACTGGGTGTCGATCATGATGTCGGCCTCATCCAGCACGAACAGGGTGATCTTCTGCAAGTCTATAACCCTGCGCTTGAAGCACCAGTCGAGCATCGTCCCCGGCGTCCCGATGACGATCTGCTGCTCCAGCCTGGCGCCCTGCAGGACTGCGAGAGGGGCAGTGCCATCCCAGCGCCGGGCGCTGCTGCTG
>NW_010261664.1:883-1205 GCF_000690775.1 Eurypyga helias
CCCTAAGCGCAGATTCGGGCCTTGGAGAGGAGGGGGATCATCGCAAAGTGGAGCTTAAGGCTGCAACGGGGGGCTGAGGCTTCCCTCGCCGGGTGGAAACCAGCCCCATGTGAGAAGGAGGGAGTTTGCAAACAGCCAACGGTGTGAAAGACTCCTTAGCAGGTGAGGGGAATGCAGCCGCTTCTTTACGGGCCTTCCCAGAGGTCTGTGCGGCTCCTGGTAGCCCAAGGCTCCGAGAGGGTCCCTACACTCCCGTGACAGCACTGGTAGCTCCGCCCGGCCGGACAGGACTCACCTCGGTTTCCCCGGATGGCGTATGTAA
>NW_010261664.1:1238-2281 GCF_000690775.1 Eurypyga helias
AGGGACTCGATCACTTGCCCAATCTGCAGGGCCAGCTCGTAGGTGGGAGCCAAGCAGAGGCTCTTGGGGGGGAGAGAAAGGAGCTGTCAGGCGAGAAACCCCTCGTTTAAGAGCCCAGAGCGCTCCGGGACGGGATACAGCGGGCAGAGAACAAGGTATTTCGAAGGGACAGAAAGGAGAGCACAGGGAGACCCCCTGCGGCTCATCTCCCTCTGGGGTAGCCGGTCCCAGGAGGATCGGGAACGCAGCACAGCCCGAGGGGAGGTAAGCAGCGAGAAGTCGCCGGCACTATTTCTGAAGGAGAAGCCGGTGCGGTTCGGTTCTGCGCCCAGCTTTAAAGTGACACCTTAAACCGCTCCGGGTGTGTGGGACTTCGCGTGGCAGTAGCCAGGTCACGAAGCCAATTCTGCATGCGGTGAGGTGACAGGGGCTGGCGGAGGCGTTTAAACCTCCAGAAAACCACCGCTCTCTGCTCCTGCTCCTCCCAACTGGAATTCCAGGACTCCTAAAGCCTGGCGTAATCGGCCGACAGCAAGGAAAGCGGGCACCACGCCACCCACCTGTCCTACCTGCCGCTGCGACGGTACCTGGGGGTTCATCCTCCCCCTCCGGTGGATAAAATCGTACCGAGACGAGACCAAAACTCTGTCCCCAGGGCTTGGGGAAACCCCTCCTGCATCAGCTTTCCCTTTCCTACGTTACCTGTGGGTACTTCTCAGCGGGATTAACTCTGCTCAACATGGCCAAGGCAAAAGCTGCGGTTTTCCCTGTCCCTGACTGGCTCTGGGCAATCAGATTTTGGGGCCTGCAAGGCAAAGGGGAAGCGTTGGGCGACCCCAGACGGGCCTCCCGACGCCGGGGAAGCCTCACCTGCCCGGCGTCACTACTCACGGATACGCCAGCATGATGGGCAGCGCCGTGCCCTGGATTCGGGATGGTCTGTTGAAGCCCGTCATGTAAACCCCCTGCAAGAGCTCCTTCTTCCTGCGGGCGAGAAGCGGCCGGTCGGGCCAAGGCCGGCAGGTCCCGCGCTCCGCCGGGCC
>NW_010261665.1:0-473 GCF_000690775.1 Eurypyga helias
TGCTGCTGCTGCTCTGAGCGTCTGGGTCCAGGTGCTGTAGGCTTATCCAGGAATAAAGATTTCAGGTTCCAAACAACATGTAGTTGAAAGGGAGAGACAGTGGTAATAGGGATACTAAAGAGGGTAACTGTGGCTGTGAGTATCGTAGTATCCTCCTTAAAAAAAAAAGTAACTTGCTCTGTTGTCTTTTCCTCTCTATAAGCTTCTGCAGTGGTTGATGAGGGTAGGTGTTGTGGTTTAGTTTCAGCTGGCAACCGAGCACCACGGAGCCGCTCGCTCACTCCTCCCTCCCCCTCGTGGGATGAGGAGGAGAAAATATCAGGAAAGGCTCGTGGGTGGAGACAAGGGCAGGGAGGGATCACTCACCAGCTATGGTCATGGGCAAAACAAAACAGACTTGGGGGGGGAAATCAATTTAATTTGTTACTAATCAAACCAGGATAATGAAAGATAAACCCAGATCCTAAAAACCC
>NW_010261666.1:0-11660 GCF_000690775.1 Eurypyga helias
TGTAATGAAAAGAATACTACCACTATTAAAATGCAATGAAAATAATAGAAGCCAAACCAAATTATACAACTGCTTACCACCTGCTGACCGATACCCAGCCAGCTCCTGAGTACTGAGAGCCAGGCCAAGCACAAGACGGAGATCGCATCAGAGCCAGAGCGAGCGAGCAATTGAGCACACATGCAAATGAACCAACATGGGCCCCAGCCCACACCCAATTTATATACCGAGCATGACGTTTTATGGAATGAAGTGTCCCATTGGTCAGTTTAGTCAGCTGTCCGAGCTGTGTCCCCTCACAGCTTCTTGTAAAGAAGTAGCTGGGAATGCAGGTGAAGGATCAGAAACTGAAAAGGTCCTTGATTTGGTACAGACATTCCTTAGCAACAACTGAGAACAGTAGTGTTTTATCAAAGTTGTTCTCAGCACAAATCCCAAACATAACCTCAAACAAATCCAGAACATAGCCTCATACTAGCTACTGTGAGGAAAATTAACTCTATCCCCACTACAACCAGCACAAGGAACAATGTTTAAAAATAGATTTGTAGGTAAAATGTTACAAATATTTTGGTCTCAAAAGACAAAGAACAGTTCATCTTCAGTTTGTTAAAACTCTATAAACCGCTAGAACATCCCAAAGGCACCGAGGAACTGCAATCCTAACAGCTACCACATGGCTGGTTTATCATATTTTAGTATTTCCTTCTCAACAGATCTTGTTATTAAACATATCACAACTCAGTACAACAGAGCAACCCTTCAAGACTTCCAAAACGAGAGCTTACTATGACAAGGATCATTATTCCTTTCCTAGGTGGTCATTAACTGATAGACACCTGACTGAAATTTTAAGAAATGCCTTGCTGAATCAAGCTGGAAGCAGAGCGGCTTCCATTTGAAACCTTGCATTTCCCAAAGCTGCCCTCTGCCCAACGGCATTCAATGTCTAAAGCTGTGCTTCAGCAGGGGAAGGGAGACTAAGGCTGAAGAGTTACATCCCTCTACAACTTAAAGAGAAGCAGAAAGTTTGGTAAAAGATTAGACATGCCCTTTACCCTACGCTTCTTTTCTGTAAATTGCTGCCACTGAAACAAACTGCCAAAGACTTGTTTCTGTTTGAAGTCCATCCTTAAAACAAGCAAACAAACAAATTATCACAATCTGAAAACGTGCAAAGACCTTTCTTATGTGGTAATTCCCAAAGTAAATATGGAGACAAAGATCAGGAGGGACCACACACAAGGTGAGTTTATTAAAGCCCATAGATGTTTGTAATTTCAGGGTGTTTTAAATTCGGTTTTGCCACAGAGGAGTTACGCTTACACACACAGCTGTGGCTTCCAGAGACTAGGAGGAGCGCACAGCACAACGCAAGAACTGCTCTGAAGAACTCTGTAACTCTGTAAGTTTTCAACCAAGGCAGGGATCCACGAGGAGTTTTAGTGGCAGAAAAACCTGCTGCCAAACAGCATTACCATCAGCAGAGCTGTTCTGGGTAACCTGAGGAGAAGCTCGGCATTTATTCCGGCAGCACCACCTCCAGCCAAGGCAGTCAGGTAGGGACGCCAGCAAAGCAAACCGCTGTCGGCTCCTCCCCGGCGGGAAGGCAACAAGTGGGAGGTGGAAGAGAAGGAAGAAGCGGGGAGAGCCCCTGCGTATCAAACACCGAAAAGACGCCCAAGTGCGTAAAGCATTAACTGACATTTCCTGGTTAATTATCGGAGCACTGCAATCAGCTGACCTTCCACAGAACTTTATCTGAACTACTACTAATTGAAATCTCAAAAAAACAACTGGCAAATATAACCAGACGATTGAGCATATACATAGTAAAGATTTTACACTGCTTATTCATTCTGCAAACTGAAACCAGCAGCTCGGAAGCAAACGAGTCACAGGGCTCAAACGCTGCAGCTCCTGCCTCTGCCCCCAGGGTTTTTCCTATGTGAAATGAGGGGGCAGGTGGGGGAAGACAGGTACTCAGAGACCACTGTTTTAATATTTCTGAAATAGAACTCTGATCCTGAATTAGCTAGTTCAGGGGAAGACTACTAGGTAATTACTAGTCATCAAAGAAGATAAACCAGCAAGAATATGGGAGTTAACAGCCTGGTAAGAGCAATCGTTTTCATGGGGGACTCTGAGCCATCTTTTGCTTAAAGTTTGTTAAATTTACTTTCCTGAAAGCAGTAAAAGAAAAAGGTAATTCAGGGTGCATTGCTTCTTTTTCCACCTGCAACAAACAGGCATGGATTTGTACCACAGGGCTACTCAAGCGTTGACGTATCAGTGTGGTAGGTGGTGCGTTCCACTACAACAAAAGCATGAAGCTTCTCTCCAAAACCGTGGTTATGCTGCAGTTCACTCCCACTTTGTTCTAAGCCTAAGGATGTTCCCTCCACTGCTGCTCATCAGTTCATTCAACTGTCAGTTCACCTCCTTTCTTCTCTACCTGATGCAACCATCATTTTCTGCAGGCCACGCTCTCTGCACCCCTTCATCCCACCTCATCCCCCAACAACTCATGTTTTATGCTCCTGTTCCCATATTACAACCTTGTGCAACTCCTGCTTCTTGCCCCGTTCTTTGTGGACACAACTGCAATGACTTCTAATGGCGTAAAGCTGACTTTTCCACAAGCAAGGTGTTTTCTACACAGCTGTTCCATCCACGGCACTGGGGGAGATGCTGGGGTGCTGTAACCTACCCCAGCACAGAACTGCAAGTCGAGGCCAGAAGTGCCTGAAGAAGTAATGTGATTAATGCAGGGAACCAGCTTAAACACATTATTTCTACTCTCAAACAGTTCTTCTCAGAAATATGATAATGCTACTCTCCTTTAATAGAAAAGATGCATTTAATTTAATAATTCTGCTATCCCAGAAAGACAAGCAGATTCTGTTCCCTTTTTATCACTATGGCAACTCTCTAAGATACTGGAATCTATTACCGAGTGCGGATAGGAAATGGGGTATTTCACTCTGCGCTCACCAGCCAAGCAATGTACAAACTTCAAGCTGAAGAACAACAAACTTCAAACCTTTGTTTAGCTGACTTGGACTACACTAGACACCTCACACTGCAATGTTTTGAGCGGCAGGTGTGGGACGTGCTTCTCTCTGAACTGCTGTTCTGCTCTGAAAATAAACAAGAGGCAAAACCATTTCCTCTAGGTTCCTGGAGTTTCATAAATATTACAGGTCAAGTCTGAGACCAAATCTACACACCCCCCATGATGGTGCAACTCAGAGTTAGTATGACAGAAATGAGAAGTCCACCAATCTAGTTTAAATGATACCTCAGGACCAGACTGGATCTCCATACTACACTATTTCTGCTGGCTTTAAAGCTTACTCTTTCCTCCTGATGTACCACACTACTATGTCCTCTAGTCCAGCATCAAGGAGCTACTCCCTCTTTGTACACAAAGCATCTAGGCCATTAATAAATCCTGTCCTTTCCTTCTACTCTTAAGTTTTACTAACTGTCCCCTTACCTGTGCTGCTACAGCCAGCTCCCTCATTCAAGCAGGCAGTTACTTCATTACCACATACTCCTCTGAGGCTCCCAGGACACGCAAGCAATACTACAAGCTGCAAAACCACTCACTGCTACAAGCATGTAATTTCCGATTCACAATCCCTTTTTAGCTTCCCCTCCAATACGCTGTCATCAAACACAAAACTGTATGGAATTCTGCTCCTTGCTACCCATTTTCCTTTGGGAAACGCTGCCCTCCTCTGTTGCTCCAACCCACCCTTCACACCACTGTTTCCAAACTTAATTAAAGGTCTGGCAGGACAGACTGAGTTCGCTATCAGTTTCCCTGCAAGAGAGGGAGCATCCTCGCTTGCAGGCCAAGGAGCAGCACACCTAACTCTGACAACACTCCTGGGTTTGTATCTCGCACCACTGCTGCCTACATAATTCCGTACATTTTTTTAGAACTGCATGGTCCAGACAGATTAGTCCAGGGAAAACAAACCACCCCAAAAACTCATCTCCAAGTTCACTGTTGATTTTCGTTAAGTTTTGAAGCACAGCCTCTTCTGTACAAAAACAGAAGGTGGTGATTCTGGCCAGTTACTCAAAACCAAAACAGTACCACCAGATGTGGGCTAGCCTGAGAGCAGAAAAAATGCTGAAAAGTTGACGAGAATCAAAGAACTCCCAGCAGCACGGGTTCAGTGGAAAAGAAGCCTGGCTGAAGCAATCTAATTATGATCTAATCCCATAAACTAAAATTAGCTACCATTAATATTTAATTCAGTACCTACTACATTTTTAACTAGAAAACAGTCCTAGAAAGAAAGGAAGCGAGCTAGGCAAGCTTGGCTGGACTTGGAAAGCTGTGAATCTGCAAAGTACTCAAACAACAAATCTGAGCTCTCAGTATGACAACAGGAGGTATGAGAAGACGACTGAGTAAGCCTGAGGTGACATCTTCATGTGATCGGCTTGATGTGAATGCTACTGTAAGGATGACCGTCGTGCTGCGTTAGTTCTTCCTGAACGGTACGTAAAAGTGACCGGATTCAGAGGCCTCAGGAACTATTCAAAGGACTGAAAGGCATGGCTACAACAGACCGTCTAATCACAATCTAACAGCCTCATTTATTTCGCTTACTATTTAAGCTTATTCATTTGCTCATCTTACTACAGCAAGAACTGAAGTGATCCTAAAGTACTGATTTTAGGAATAGAAAGATAACATCAATATTTTCTATTTAGTAAAGAACTGTAGCTCTATAGCTGCAAAGCAGAAATTAGAAAAACAAGTCAGTGACCAAATACGACTGAAATTCTTAAGACTATATTAATTTTTTTTCATCTAAATAGTGCATGCTTCTACCCATCAACAGGAATGAATTCACAAAAGCCTAAGGCCTATAATCAGAGGTATCATGTCTGACATGGTATCACTGTCATTTTTATATGACATAAATTGGAACTTAATAATAATTAGAAGTTCCCTTCAGCTTGTCTAGAGACAACATACAAAGGTGAGAAGCAGCATCTCAGGAAGCAAAAATTATCTGAGACCTTGACCAAGCTGCCAAGTCCGTGAGCCAAAGCCTGAGACAAGTACCAAAGCCCAGGAAAGCAGAACAGAAGCCAAAAATTGCATCAATCTACTGTATCCTCTGCACAGCAGGACCATGTTAGACTGAGCATGGCTAAGTGCAACTTCAGATGACTGCTCTCCTAAGCACAAGAGAGCAGAGACAGGGTGTACTGCAAGACAGAAATTCATTCATTCACTCAGTCCAGCAGCAATCACATCACCTCTTTAGGCTGACGCTGATTGCAGGATCACAAAACCAGTGATGTTGTTAGCTAGGTATCCTAAAGAAACCTGGCTTAAGCAGTGGTGCTGTGACAGCATCCCATCTCCTCCCCCTTCCTCAAATCAGTTTTTCTCTAATCACTTTGGAAATCACTGGTCAATTTGACCCATTTTTGTTAAAGGTCTCACAGATAATTAAATTGCTAAAATTGCCGAGATAGACAGGTAGATTATGACACACAGATTAACATCTGCACGAAGACAAGGCACAAAGCCCTCTGCCATTACCCACTGTGTTTCACAGCAGACTGTAGCCAGAGCTCTCAATGAGCTGCCATTGTTGCCAGTTTTGCCCTGTCAGCACCACCTTCCCTATCTGAGGACAGGGAAGCAGCTGATAGCACGATAAGAAATGCCTTAGAAGACCCCTGGGGAGGGGTGCTGTGAAGAACTACAGGCTCTGTAGCGGCAGTGTGAGGATACACAGCCAATCTGCCACTCTCAGATCTGTTTGGGCAATACAAAAATAGGCAAGAGCCTTTTTTCCCCAAAAAACTGTTCCCATACCTCTGATTCTGACAAAATGGTCATAGGAGAAAGAAACAAAGCTTTTTAGTGAGCCACCACTATCCTTACATTCTTCTGGACTTAGTCTATGGCACAAAAGATAAAATTGATTTAACTGTAAGACCTAGATTAGTAATTTAAATTATTTCAGAGAACAGAATAGGCATGTTGTATTTAAGAAAACATGAGAGAGCAGAGGCATCCTAGATATGATCTGTTTTGATAAAAGGCCAGATCTTCACAAACTAACAGCAGTGTTGAAGAGTTGCATACGAAGAGAGCTTGCCTGTTCACCAGTACAAATTGCTCCAGTAAGACACATCTGTCACTCACTACTGCTGTCTTCTAAATCCCTTATATTCACAAGGACAGACATTCCCCCTACTTCCTCCTCCTGTATCACTGAAACAACCCAGTGTGAAATAACATGCTCAATGCTCAGGAAACAGTAACTAGTTCCACCTTTCAAAAGCTATCTATAAACTACAATTTGGTTTTCTGAATACCTGAGCTGTAACCTCAGGGTTCTACCACAACCACGTGCTATCGTGCCTTTACGTGACAGAGCAACTGGGCATAAATAATCCAACCCTTCCAGAGCCATTGCTACTCAGCATCTCACATGCTTCATCCAAAACCCCCTATTACATCACTGACATCTTAGGGACACTTTTCTTCTCTTTGTTTTTTTAAAAAGAGCAAGCTAGCATGAAATGGAAATTCTGTACTTCCTACTATAGAAACACAGACTGGTTTGGGTTGGAAGGGGCCTTAAAGACCATCCAGTTCCACCCCCCCTGCCATGGGCAGGGACCCCTTCCACTAGACCAGGTTGCTCCAAGCCTCATCCAGCCTGGCCTTGAACACTCCCAGGGATGGGGCATCCACAGCTTCTCTGGGCAACCTGTTCCAGTGCCTCCCCACCCTCTACGGGAAGAATTTCTTCCTGATATCTAATCTAAACCTCCCACTTTCAATTTAAACCCATTACCCCTTGTCCAGTCACTACAGGCCCTTGTAAAAAGTCCCCCCTCAGCATGACTCACAGATCCAACAAGTATCCTTTGGGTTCGGCATGAACAGAACAACTGGGTACACACAAACGGCACACTGCTCCTGCCTCCACGCTACCACTGTCCCAAGTCACCACAGCACAGAGACGATTCAGAACAACTTCTGTACCTGCTGCCGCCAAGCATGCAATCCCACACACCCCTTACTTCCCTCTCTTATGGACCTCCACAAACCCAGTCATTTAACACTCCATCATTGGACTAAGCCTTCAAATCCCCTGTCATCAAGTTACTACACCTATTTCAAATCTGGGCTTTCAACACGCAGCTTGGTTAAAAAGCTCAGCGTTTTGTCCCCTCTTCTCTCTGCCCATCCGTTGAAATGTCTTTGCTACCAGGAAGTGGGTCACCTTGCTTGGCTTAAATAACTAACTTCCTTCCTTTTGAACTTTATCTTTCTCTCAAGACAAGGGAACCAAGTAGTCTGGTGCCTCTCGTGTCCAGAAGTTATCAATTAAAGCATACAAAGCACGGTGAACAAAGAGTGGATCCACTCCCAGTAACGGAGGAACATCAGAAATTCAGACCAATAGACAAATCAGCTGATTTTAATACTGTTAGTAACCAGCAGTGAAAGAGCACAGAACTGCTTTCAAAAGGCTTATTTCTGCTTTCCCGCACGGTAACTCAAGGAGAGACTGGTGCTTTGCCATCTGCACCGTTTCACCACCCATTCCCAGGGAAGTTTAACAAACACAGGTTCCAGAGACTGATGATCTGGCATCGACCACCTGGAGCTCATCCCTCCTCAGTCCCAGAGTGCTACTGTCACAACTGATCAGCCGCTTTCCTCGCGCGCTCGGTACAAAAGAGCAGCTTTCCAGCCAGGCACATACCAAGGACTTCGCACTTTGGCCCCTTATCTCCCTCTGGTATGAAACACGCATCTCTAGCATGAAGCAAGGTCCACCTAACCGATGAGGGCTCTCGGAGAACGGTAAAAGATAGGTCCATTAGGAATTTAGGTTCACTGGTGAAGTGGGAAAGACAGGCTCTCTTTACTATGTTGGCATCATCTTGTATCTGTTTACTGACAAAAAAAAGTAAGTCTCTAGTAATTACTATTTCATGCCATAGTAACGTGTTCCAAAAGAAAGTCACCACCATGGTGCTTGGAATGTATATGCCAGAGGGACAGATGGGGAAGCAAGGAAAAGATTAATCATTTTATGGCAAAAAGCCAGTGGCGTTACCAAAAAACCCAAGAGTGAATTCAGTTTCAGCGGAAGAATGGTGGCAATCCTATTATCCCAGCTGAGGTGAGAGCTCCTCACCTAAACCAATCTGCAGATTTGGCAGTTTGACAGAAATACTAATTTAAAAATACTCACTTTTGAAGACAGAAACAAGAATGCCTTAAAAAAAGTAACATTTCAAGAACCAGTTTTGATAATTAAGTCACTATGTGGCTAGCAGCGTCTGGAGGAAGCCTATCTTGGGCTGAAAGTCTCCACTCTCCTACCTCTTTAAGCTAACTGCTGTAACAAAAACCTACCACAACAGATCCTTCAAGCATTTAGAGAGTCTGCTCTTCAGGAGTAAACTAACTCAAGGAAAAACAGTCAAATGCCCAGGAATAATGGTAATTGACTTCATCCTTTATTACAGGATCTAAGATTTGGTAATTTTTTAAAATCCTGTAAGAGGAAGCCAGGTGTTTTGCCATCACTTGGAGTAAGATTTGAAATTCTCTTCCAAGCATTTCACAGAGGTCAAAGACAAATTTAAGTACTCCAAGGCAACAAGACCACTAAAAAAAAAAAAAAAGTACAAACGTTTCCGCATGATTACTGAGATACAAAAGATGGAATTTCCTGGGAAAACACACTTCACAAATGACTGGATGTATAGAGAACAAATGCAATACATTTGGAAATTAATCTTTTCCAAGTGAAAAAAATAAAACAATCCTATGCCTGCCCTGTATATATGCCTTAAGAAAGGAAATGCCTCTAGAGTTCTGCGCAAGCCCGAGTGCTACTACAACAGAATAAAGTGTATGAAGAATCGAGGTAATTTCTGCACTGAGCATCACTGTTGTATTTACGAATCAAAAGTAAAGCTCAGAAGGCTTATTTTGTAATTAGTGCAACCTCTGCAAATAAAAACTTCAAAGCTCTAATGGATAATTAGCCACAATTGATCAATGTATTCCAACTGCTCCAAGAGCTGTGCTGAGTGCCAAGCAGAAAAAGTGGCTTTCTTCACAAAAAACAAGAACTATTCAGGCTACGTAAGAACAGAAAGTTAACCAGAACTGCCAAATTAACTAAAGGTGTTTCAAAGGTTTGTTTCATCAAGAAAATCTCATTTGGACACAAACAGTAATTCAACAACACAACACTTACAAAGAGGATTTTGAAAGACTGAAATTCAGTTAAGATGCACCTCTACCGATACTTGATGGCATATTCACAGGCTTTTCTCAGGCCTTTCTGAGTTACTTCCAGAAGCAGCATCAGCATGTACTAAGAAGACATTTATAGTCACATCAAACCAGAATTTAGTAACAGAGAATCTCCATTCAAATATCCCTGTCTTTCCCAATTCCTCTGCTTCATCACCATTAAGCTAAAAGCAGGTTTCTAAACCTGCAAATCTCAACACAAAGTCTGCGCTTCCTCCTTTATTTTCTGTACCGTAGACATCAGCCTTTCAAGGCGTACCCTACCAGCCACAAAAGAATTGATCAATGCATCTGCCGGCACCCCAGCAGTTCTGAAGCTCCCACAGTTGGCTGGAGACAGCCAAGTAAAAGGAGAGCACGTCACGCTCCAAAAGTTCAGTATTACAAGGAATAAACTGCTTTGGTAAGAAAAACAGTAGCACTATTTAAGAGATTCTTTCCTGTTTCTGTTGCAGAAGCTGGCCGAAGGTACATCACCAGGCAGTCTGAGCGATACTGTGTTCTACAGAGGTGGGGCAAAGGCAATAAATAGTAGCTCTACAGAGTAACTGCCACAGGAAAGGTGTTGCAAAAGTACGATGGAAATACGTATTGTTTCCTTTCTTTACAGAACGTGCTCTCCTTGACAGACATAAATCCTGAAGGAAAAGTGGACACACACTGAAGGGAGAGACTGTGCTTCTAAAAAGCAACTATACTCGTTCAATCCAGAACGCAGCAGGGAAGAAGGGGTAGGATCAAATAGACAAGAAAAATTTATACCACAGGTTACATTAAATACATTAAAAGAAAACAAAATCAATAGAGCTTACTCAAAACAGCCACTTAGACACACATCACAGCCTGACGTTAACAGTAATGAAGGAGAAATGTAACTATAAATAATTTACACCCTTGAAATAATATTTAAATAACTAAAAGCCAAATATATTTATTCTGAAACACCACGCTGACTTCAGAGCTACCCTGAAATCTTGAAACATGCTCTCCCTGAAGATTTAACGATTCACACGAAGCTATCAAGAGACTTCTCAACAGGTTTTTAAACAAGGTAAGATCCGATAGTTGTCTTTAAACACGCTTCAAACTGAACAGCGCAAACAAACTAGGCGGGTACACACGCGCGTCTCACGGGAAGCGGTCTGCACGCAGGTCCAGAATGCCCACTGTCAGACTGAAGAAGCAAACACAGCTCATTCCAAGAGTGAAATCCCATCTGTGACTTGCAGTGTTCCAACACGTGTCCATTTCCAGGTTACAAAGATCCTCCCATTCTAAAGGTAGTTATTTAATTTTGTTTATTTGCCAAAAGTTTCAAAGGGCACTTGTTTGTTTGCTTTTAAAAATCCCATTAAAACCCAGAATACCATACAGATAGGACAGCATCACGGTGCAGTCACTGAAAACACGAAACCCTTCTGCCCCAGAACAGCAGCATCTCTTACACTGCTAAATAATCTATTTATGACTCTTCTAAAAGTCTATTTCATGGAGAGGTCCTTTTGGCAAGGATGATCCTGTATTTAACATGCTGTATTTTCATTATGATTCATTCTAAAACAAAGGCACTACTGAATCCCTTTTATAGCACAGTATGCTGCTTATTTGCCAAACCTGAAGCAGATTCGTACCTACACATACCAAAGAACACGACTGTCACTGTGGGGCTTGAGCATCTTCAGAACACGTAGGTGCTATCATTTCCAGATGCTACATCGAGGTCATTTTTGTAGCATCAGGAGTTCAAAAATCATCTGAAGCCCTCACTCATCTAAATCTCAATTCTACAGAGTATTTCTGGCCTTAAAGCCATTGCGTGGATTACATACAAACAGGTAAAACACAAGCAGTAAGCTTAGTATGCCACTTCCCAGTCACAGCAATTTCTGGAGTAAATACTCCTATGCGGCAAGGAGGAGAAATGAGCACGTGCCATTTAAAGGCAATGGACAAAGTTGCAGCAGCCAAACTGCCTATTGATGCCACAGACAAAATGGACTTTGGCTTTCAAATGAAAAACAAGAGGGATTTCCTCTGAACATTCACAAGAAGAAAGGAAAATGCAAATTATATGTTGCCATTCCTTATACTCAGCCCTGCAAAGTAAACTAGCAATTGTGTCAGTAAGAATGCAGGATGGGTTTTTTTGAGATGTGGGGGGAAACTGCATTGAAACATCTTTTCTGGTTTAAAAGTTAATCTTTATATAAAGGCGAAAACCAGCACGCCTACTATAAAGCAGACTCGGGCATGCCCTGTGTAGCCTCTTGTATCAAAACATCAACCCCCCAGGTAAGTATTGAAATATTTGAAAAGTCGTGGC
>NW_010261667.1:0-10549 GCF_000690775.1 Eurypyga helias
GTCCTCTCGGACTTCAAATAGTGCGGCTGATTCTGCCGAGTGAAGTGTTGGGAGTGTGGATCCCAGCAGGGCCTCGGAATTCCCAGCGTGCCCCTGAGCAATTCCCTTCTTGCGCAGTGTTTCACCTTTCCTCTCTTCAAAAACGTTTATCATTTAAGTCTCAAAACAGCCATCTTTAAGTTTATGATGTCCTAAAGCAGAAGGTGCTGTGCTTCTCCAGACTTGGAGTAACTGCGGAACTCTGGCCTCGGCAGCCGCCCAACCCGTTTCCAAGTTCAGCCAGCCCGTTGGAATCTGCATC
This sequence comes from Eurypyga helias, assembly GCF_000690775.1. NCBI lineage: Eukaryota > Metazoa > Chordata > Aves > Eurypygiformes > Eurypygidae > Eurypyga > Eurypyga helias. The sequence goes on from NW_010261667.1 coordinate 302, forward strand.
AGAATGAGGTCTGCAGTATATCATGTGCAATAAAGCCCGTGATTTAATTGCTCTGAATTAATACATTTCCAGCTTTCTGCAGCTAATGCAGTTGCTGTGCTGTGTTGATCTGGGCTTGTATGTACTTGCCTGCTCAGTTCCCAGTGCTATTTATATATGCTATTTATTAATTTATCCTTTGAACTATATAGTCAGTGCATCCTAGCCTTTCTGAATATTTTTTTTCCATATTTGTTAGCTTTCTTCTTAAGTTTTTCCCCATTTTTCACTTTTGTTCCTGAAAAACTACAGGAGTTTGGCTAGCGACAGGAGTCGTAGCAAGTGGGAGTTGGCAGTCTGTATCCTGACCTCGCCCATTAGGCAGTAATTCTTGAACTGCAATTAAAACCCAAGAGATGAGCAAGGTGAATAGGAGATGAAGAAGTTCAGGTTACTGCTGCAGTGTATAGTTCATACTTTTGTTTTACCTAATGAAACGAGATCTCATTGATGAAGGAACAGTTGTTCACTTTATCTTCTAGTAGGAGAACTGGGGACCATCAGACTGAACTCAGGAGAGTGTTGTTCAGAACTAATGCAAAAACATAGCTCTTAACACAGTGTGCAGTTAAACTGTGGGACTCCTGGCCGCAGGGTATTAGAGGGTAAAAGCTTTTTACGTGTCCAGAAAGCAGTCTTAAAGAGTGATGAAAAAGAATGTGTCGAAGGCTGTTTGAAAGCAATGCAGCATTTCTGGCTGAGGAAATCCCTGAGCTGAAAATTGCAGATAACCTGGGAGGGTTTTCTGGAGATGAGTATTTCTCCTGTTCTTCCGTAGGTGTCCTAGGCAGAGTCCTAGCTTAACTGCAGATTGCCTGACCTAGCATTGCTGGGTTTAAATGGAGATCTGCGAGTCATCTAAATTTTTGGCTAGCCTAAGTAAGGTAAGGGCTAAAATGTGAATTATCAGTAAACCTTGGCACCTCTGCGCCTGTTCTCATACCCTTTTAAGATAATTGAGAAATGTTCACAGTGGTTTTTATATTTCTCTCAACTAATCCACTTTTTCTGCCACCTCAAACTTGCCAGTTTTCCTTTTAAAATGTGAAAGAAAGTTCTAGAGGCAAGTACCATTTTCTAAGGTAAAACTACCCGTCTTCTTCACTTAGCTCTTTTTGCCACTGCTTTGCTCTGGGAGTACAGTGTTGTGCTGGTTGTCAACTCCTGATGAGTGCTCTTCATCATATTTTGGAAGAATTCCTTTCTTCCCTGCTTCTAGAGTTAGGACTTTAGGGCTTGGGTTGTGTCAAACCAGTCTGTTTAAGCACAGCATGAGGACCCTTGGTGACTGCTGGGTTCCACATGTTCGTTTAGTTATTTGCCAGTCCTTGCAGCTTTGCTCAGTGCTGTGACAATCTTTGTCACCTGTGGATTTTATCAGAAGTGAAATGTCCTGTTTGTTGGTGGAGAAACTGAAAATTGTTAGGTCCAGCCTGGAAGTGATTTTCCTAGACCACTGCTGTTTGATTCTTCACTGAACAAGTGGTTTCAAGGCAGGGAAAAAAAAAAATTTTTTTTTCCTTCTCTTTGAGATTTTGTGGTCTGATTTTAATCCATTTAGCATTTATTCTATAGACAGTGCACTAAGGCTCTGAGTGTGGGGGTTTTGTGAGATATCAAGCTCACTTTTTGAAAAACTGAATTATGTTACAAAAACTGAATTATGTTACATATTTGTAGTTGCTTTTGTGAATCCAACTTTTGTTTGTTAAGTTCCATTTTAAAAAAATATATATAGATAGCCTTCCTCACCACACTTTGATTAGTACAAAGTGTCTTTTAAGTCTGTAGTGATCTGATTCCGTAATTCTCTTCTGGCACGAATCTCAGGTCATATAACCATACAACCTTAGCAGCATAAATTATTACAAACACACTTTTTTGTAGTCCTGGTAGACATTGGAACTCTTATAGGCTAATGTATTTCCCCAGCTCCCTAACATTTCATGAGCATTTACACTAGGCTAAAGTTCCCCAGTTCCCTAACATTTCATGAGCATTTACATCTGTAGGTATAAAGTTTCCTCAACCAGCTATTTTTAATACCCATGGCCTGAGGTGTTTTATGCCTGCTGATTTGAAAATGTTTGTTCCATCTCGATTTTGTTCAATTTTGCCTTCATTGGGCTGCAGAGTAATCCATCCCTCTGTGACAAGAGAATGTAATTTTCCATTTCTCCTGAAACGGAAGAATTTTGGAGACCTGTGCCTTTCATACGTTGTGAGCAGCTGTATCATGTGGTGCATGATGAGACATCACAGTTGAGATTTCTTACAGTTTTCAAAAAACTGGTACACCCTATTTCCTTAGCTTTGTTCAGTCAGTGTTTGTTCCCGGAAAAATCATCCTTAGTCTCACCATTGAGCCATAGTGGCTCAGAGATCCCCCTTCACCTCCAACTCTCTGTCTGCTGATTAAGTGAACACCATGCTAAGGAGTAACAATTTCTTTAACTCTATTTTTTTTTTTTCTCCTTAAATCTTGTCTTTTATCTATACATATCAGTAGCTTGAGGAACATGAGCTCAGGAACTTGTATCTACTGGAGGTGTGGGTTCAAATTCATATCCTGACCATGCTCAGGTAGGGACTTCCTGAAGAAACGAGATATTATGAAAACATTACATAAAGTTGTGCCTCCTTATGCACTGTTAGAGAGAAAAATCTTTAGGATACCAAGCAATGGCTTCTCTAACTCTTGTCCTGTTGTAGTTGTTTGCTCACCTTTTAGATAAGGCGATGAAACCGCTCTGTTTGTAATTCAGATACATCTTTATTTGTCACCACTGTAGTCAATCTCCTGGACTGGAAACTACACTTTGGGGCAAGAAAACAACAGGCCTGTAAGTCTGGATCTTGTATCAGGCAAATTAGTAGCAACTATGGTAAAGAAGAGGACTGCTGGACCCCTGAATGAATATGGTCTGCATGGGAAGAATCAACGTAGCTTTTGTAAAAGGGGTCCCTGCCTCATGCCGCTCCTGGAGCACCGTGTAGGCTGTCTTGGTGTCCATGCTTGATCAGCTTGTCCATCCGGAGAACCTGAGCCAGGAGCTCCACTGCTTTGCTTTGTGTTGTCTTCTGAGCACGACTTTAAGTTCTTTGGTCAGGTTCCACCTTGTCCCAGATTCCTACCACTCCTCTCATCTCCTGAGGGAAATTGCTGCTGATGGGCTGCTCGGCAAGTCATCACCACTGCGTAGCTCTGCAAAGGGCTTGACAGAGCCGCAGGGGTATAGTGGAGTAGCGTAACTAGTTGCTGGCATCACTAGCTGCATAACCTTCTGGCTGCCAGATCTTCAACTCTCGGATTTCACTGCAACAGGCATCCTTTTTTTTTAAATTTTCATTTCCCTAACACGCAGGCCGTAATAAATGAAGCCCCAGGAGCAAAGGCTGTGAGAGCAATGTATGTGTGCGCTGAGCTGTACAGATTTTTTCAAAATAATGCGTCAGAATGCCAGCCATTCGCTTTCCTGCACCATCGTCTGTCATTCTGTTGATACACTTGATTCTTCCCCGACAGCTTGTTCTTTGGTTGGCTTTTCTTTCATTAGAGCAGGGTGAGTTTTTAAGTCTTCATTTCTTGTGAAATGATGCGAGTTTGGCTGTAGCAGATAGGCACAACTGTGTTTTCCTCAAAGGCTCTTGCACGGTTGTTCTGTGCAGATTCATCTCCAAACAGTCTCTCAGGTACTGAGCATCCTCTAGAGCAGAGCTGTCAGTCAGAGGATCTGAAGGGGCAGAAGAACGGAACGTCTCGTTCTGACTTGTCCCTGGGTGGCAGAAAGGGACAAAGGGGATACGTGTCCTTTCAGCGGTACTGAGGTACGACTTGACTGATGGATGGTGATGGTTCGTGACTTCCAAAAATACCTTCTCTCTGCTCAAGGTCAGGGTCCTCTTTGATTAACCGAGTCAGGTTGGGGGTGAGCCTGGCTGTTGGCAGGAAATATAGGTTTTGCTTACAGGGCCTTGCCAATGAGGGCCTGAACGGGTTTTGGGTTGAAGACACGGTCAGGCGGAGGGGTGGGAGCGTTCTGTGCTACCCCTCTGAGCCAATGCTGCTGTGGGGAGGTGTGAGGCACGGTGCCTGGTGAGCTCAGCAGGAGGCATTGCAGCGAGGTTGGGCAGCAGCAGTGTTTGCTCTGGGAAATTCCGAATGCAAAGATCAGCAGCTTTGAGCTGAGGGACTGCCGAGTCCCTGTGGACTTGGGACTGTTTGTCTCAAATACTGAGTGAGGTTTCGGAGGGAGGCTGCCAGAAGATGTCCCAAGCTAAGCCGTTATCGCGTTAATCAGTGTCAGAGCAGGAGGTCACGTGTGACGCAGGCTGGGGGACCTAACCTCCTCTCCTAGAGGGGAGAGACTGTGGACAAGCAGGGTCAGAATTATTGCCCTGTTCCTGCACAGGGGTCATTCTTATATGTTCTGTTATGCCCTAGATGTGGTGGCACAGCTGGAGCCATCCTGACCTGTCCCCTGGAAGTGGTGAAGACACGTCTGCAGTCATCCCAACTGGCACTGCGACCTCTGTGCCTCTCCGAGATACAGCTGCCGGGCATGAGTGTGCGGCTGATGAACCCTACCCCACCATCTCCTGGAGTGCTCAAGTTGCTGAGGTGAGGAGGATAGGCCAGTGTGCACGTCAGCACCTGGGGGGTGGAGGTTTGGCCGTCAGGGTGGGGCGGGGGACGGGGAGAGGGAGAAGTAGCATTCGAACTGAGGCTCTGAAAACTGCAAGAGCAGTAGGAGGTTTCATCACAGCATAGGGACATGTGTTTCTCACAGCTAATCTGTGCTTTGAACTCCTGAGATTGCAAGGCAGCTTTTGGGACTGTGAGAAGTTTCTCAGCCAGCGGGTTTGATCAGACCCAGAGTGATGGTGTCAGCAAGAACAGGAAGCAATGACTGAAAGAGAGAGGAGAAGTGGATGGAGAGAAAATGGGAGTAGGGTAGAAAAAGGATAACATGAGAGGTGAGGAGGGGATGCTACAAGAAGTACAGGAGAATGAAGAAGGAGGAGGAACAGGAGAGTCCCTAGCTTAGAGCCCTCAACATCAGAAGGATATCAACTGGTTGGAGTGAGTCCAGAGGAGGCCGCGGAGATGCTCCGAGGGCTGGAGCCCCTCTGCCATGGGGACAGGCTGGGAGAGTTGGGGGTGTTCAGCCTGGAGAAGAGAAGGCTCCGGGGAGACCTTATAGCCCCTTCCAGTGCCTGAAGGGGCTACAAGGAAGCTGGGGGGGGACTTTTTACAAGGGCCTGTAGTGACAGGACAAGGGGCAACGGGTTTAAATTGAAAGTGGGGAGGATTCGATTGGATATCAGGGAGAAATTCTTCCTGGAGAGGGTGGGGAGGCACTGGGACAGGTTGCCCAGAGAAGCTGTGGATGCCCCATCCCTGGAAGTGTCCAAGGCCAGGCTGGATGAGGTTTGGAGCAACCTGGTCTAGTGGAAGGTGTCCCTGCCCATGGCAGGGGGGTTGGAACTGGATGGTCTGTAAGGTCCCTTCCAACCCAAACCACTCTGTGACTCTATGATTAGTTATTTGCTGATGTCTCCGTTGGTTCCCTCCGTAGGGCCATCCTTGAGAAGGAAGGCGTGCGATCCCTGTTCCGAGGTCTAGGCCCAAACCTTGTTGGGGTTGCTCCTTCGCGGTGAGTACTGCTCCCTGAGCACAGCTCATGCTGTACACTTCTTAAAGGGCCTCCATGGCACCTATTACCCCACATTCTGAAAGCAGCCTGGGCCTTGCGCTTATTGTGCCACAGGACACGATCGCACAGACGTTTTCTGAACCTTCGGATCATAGTTGTAGGACCAGATGGTTGCTGTGCGCCTACTATAAATGCTGCCTGATGTCAGCACAGACAAACCTGTGCTGGGAATAAGAAAAGTTGGAGTGAGACTTCACAGCAGTGCTGCCTCCGCTTCTTCTAAGTGAGCTGTAACCTCCCCTGTATTTCTTTCCAAGCAGGGCTATTTATTTTGCTGCCTACTCAGGTGTTAAGGAGAGGCTTAATGCTGTGCTTGTACCAGAGTCCAAGAAAGTACACATGCTGTCAGCAGCCTGTGCAGGTAAGCATCTTCTGTCTCAAACCAGAGCCCAGGTGCCCTTCTGTCTCTAAGTGTAAACGGGTTTCATTCCTTCCCCAGTGCTCCTCCCATGAGTTCTGCTGTCTTTGGAAGTTTTCTCCTTCCACACACGGGGCAGTGAGTTCCTCGGCCAACCAGAATGTTCTCTCGTTCTTTAGGCTCATCTCTTCAAGTCATGGATCTAGTCTTTACCCCTTCAGCTGCTGTCAGGAAAAGAGCTCCGTTCCTCTGTGAGAGGGGAAGGCAGTGTGCAATTTAGACCACTCTCAGAATCATTTCTCTTGATATATCCTGGTTCTCTAGCACAACTGATCACTCTTGGAAGTTTAGCCCGTTGTTCCCTGCCTCTCTGTAACACCAGGGCCTGTAGCAGGTTTATGTTGGAGTCAGGGAAGCTAATTACCACCAGAGAAAGGCTGGAATGGGGGAGGAGGAGAATTAAATAGTCTGCCCTAAATGTCTGTCCTCCCACCGGAGCTCAAGGTGATTCTCAGATTGCAGATGCCTGCAGCTCGCCAAGCAGAATTCGGCGAGCTGCTAGATCAGCACCTCTTCACAAACTGTCAGTGTGATCCTGGTCTCATGGCTGTGTTCCTCTTCTGTTCTCCAGGCGTTGCCTCTGCCACACTCACCAACCCCATCTGGTTAGTGAAAACCAGGATGCAGCTGGAAGCCAGGTAAGGCAGGCTGGCAGCGCAGAGCCGCTCCGTGTCGGGTCAGGGCTGGTTTGGGGGGTGGGGTGGGGGTCTGTGACTTGCCAGCAGGACACAGCTCTTCAAGGCATGCTGGGTAAGAGCCCTACAGTGTTCACAACAGCATTTGGCGTTCTAACCCTCCTTCCTCTTGACAGGGCGAAGGGTGAGACGGCCAGCAATGCTCTCCAGTGCGCCATGCGCGTGTACCACGCTGAGGGCCTCCGCGGGTTTTACCGGGGCATCACTGCCTCCTACGCTGGAGTGTCGGAGACCATCATACACTTTGTCATCTATGAAGCACTGAAACAGCAGCTGAGGAACAGCCGTCATTCCCTTTCCCCACCACTCACGCTGTCGCCCAACAGCCGCGATTTCTTTGGGCTGATGGGAGCTGCTGCCGTCTCCAAAACGTGTGCTTCGTGCATTGCGTACCCACACGGTGAGTGGGTCCTCTCTCCTTGCTTCTGTTCCCCTGGCCGGGCCGGGCCGGGCCTGTAGGATCACTCCGCTAAACACCGCTTTCCTTTTTGTCTCTCCAGAGGTCGTTCGGACACGGTTGCGAGAAGAAGGGTCACGATACCGTTCCTTTATACAGACTGTGCAGCTCGTGGTCCGTGAAGAGGGACCCTTGGCTTTGTACCGAGGGCTCCTGGCTCACTTGATCCGCCAGATTCCGAACACGGCTATCATGATGGCTACCTATGAACTCATCGTACATTTGGCCTCTTCTACCTTGTGAGCACACCGCAGCACCTGGCGAAGGCTGCTGCAGAGGTACAGCAACCTCATCCTCCTGAGGCTCGGCCTTTTTCCGTGCTCCGAGAGGTGGTGCTTTTCATCACGTACCAGAACTGGGTCAGGCGTAGCATTCTCACTACATAAGCCTGTTTTGTGCCACGTTTTTTGGCTCCATTATGCCCAGTGTAGCCTTTCTTCTTTCTGGAGACTTGAATAATTCCAGTGCTTCAAGATACCAGGGCACTGGTTTGACAGTGCCTGCTGTAAGCTCCCCGTATGAAACAAGGGCATGGAATTTACTGGGAAGGAGACAAAGGAGGAGGCGTAAGAGTATCCCAGACAGCCTCAGCATGGTCACTTCTTCTGGAGCCAGTGACCACCGTATGTGGGCGCAGCTGGACATGAAGACAGGCCAGAGCTGAGTTGTCCGAGGGAAGTGCAGCAAGCTGAGATCTTGTGCTGAGACCTTTCCTGCTCCCGGGGGCTCTCCCATGCTCGCGGAACTGTGCTGCCTTCCAGCCTTTCTCACCCTTGGCTGCCAGCACGTGTCCTGTTGCAGAATCTGCCTTTGGGACTTAACACCTTGCAGCCGTTGCCCTAAGGCGTGTCAGGCAGCCTCTTTACAACTTGCGGGGTCGGAATAATCAGAGCCAGGGAAGAAGCACGACCTGCTGTGAAGCACTGCCCTAACAGCTCGTGCTACTGGGCTCGTAGCCCTGCGTTGCCAACGTCTGTTGTGTTCCCATCCCCTCCGTTCCCAACAGAAGGAGGAGGACACCTCCTTCCCTCAGAAGTGCTGGGACTGTTCTGCTACAAGCTGGAACCTCTGGTGTGAAAAATACTCTTTTATGCTGGTAAAGAAAGCAGATCAGGTGAAACTATGGATGATGCTGAGGATTTGGTCTTTTCCTGGGGATGATACACCGAGGGTATGGGAAGAGCCTTATTTTCTTTCTGCAATCAAGAACTCAGTTTGCTGCGGGCGTTACGCCTGCCCGTGACAGGCTGGGATGCCTTCTCTCCTTCTCTCTCTGGGGGTTCCTAGCCCCCTCCATGCTCTGGGGAAGGCTACACAGTGTTTACAAAGCGTATTCTGGTTCTCCAAAAGGCGGGCGGGGGTTAGGGTCGGGGTGATGCGTTCCAACCCGCACGCTAAAAACTCTAACCCTTCCCCGGGACAGGGCAGTCCTTCTGGTAAAGGGACGCTCTGGGCAACCTCCAGCCTCACGGTAGAGGCTCCCTGACTGTAACGAAAAACTGCAGAAGCCCCAAAGAGTTTATTTGAAATCCATTTATTTTAAAATCCACTTTTGTTTCCTCAGCCTTCTTCGTTCATTTCGTTGAGGAGTATCGAGGGTTTTACAAAGCGACACAAGCTGCAGTGGGGGATTTTTTTTGTTGTTGTTGTTTTTTTTGCATGAAACAAGAGTAAACCTCAAACGACAACATTGAAAAAATATACAATATATATATATATCTGGGGAGGGGGGTGAGAGACCCCGCTCTGAGCCCTGTGGCTGGCTCCTCCTTCTTTCCAAGCCCCTCCTTCCTCCTTGCAATCTGAACTGTGCCACCACAAGTGCTTCCAGGGAGGTGGGGTCAGGAAGTGGGGAATGTCCACCATGAGCGTGGCAGAAGACAACATGGGAGGCGGAAATGGGAAATGAGGGAGGAGCGCGTGTGTACACGGTGGGGGAAGGAAGAAGCTAAAAGTAAGACACCTCCTCCTTCCAGCCATATGTTTTGGGGGGATCCACTGGAGTGGTGTGTTAAAGCTCCTAGTAGCGGTGAGGGCCGTCGCCTTTGCCGATGATGTGTCGGTCACCTACGTCATTGCTGTCCGGCGAGTCGGGGGTCTCCGAGTCGGTGCTGTCCTCTTCATCCTCCAAGCATTCACCAGCTCTGCCCTCCCTGCTTTCCGCCGCTCTCTCCTGGCAGCTCTGGTAGGACTGGGAGATGGGACACGGGGAGGTAAGCGGAAGGATCTGGCCACCCAGGCGCCCACCCAGCAGCCCCAGCCGCCGTGCCTGCCCCTCACCTCCATGGGGTTCACGATGATGGTGAGGGCCGAGTCGTCCCAGAACATGTCGCCCTCTTTGCCCCCGGTGCCGGTGTGCCCCTCTTCCGCAGCCCCAGGGACCTCTTGCCCCGCTCCCCGCCGGTGCAGGGAGTGGATGCGCAGGATGCCGAGGATCACCATGAGTGCCAGGAAGCCCACGCACACCACGATGATGACAGTGGCAGCACTGGGGACCACTTTGGAGAAGGAAAACGAGAAGGTGCGGTTAGAGTCCGCAACAGAAACGGGGTTTCCATCTGACCTGGTGGGCAGAGCCTGGGTTTTCAGTCTAGGCAGGAACACATCCTGACTTTTCTGCTCCCCTTGGCGCACGCAATTCCTGCCTTTAGCTGCTGTATCTTTGCTGGAGGCCTGCATGGTTTTCCAGGATGCCTAGGGCCAGGCATCCTCGGATCTCAGCCCAGCTTGTAGACTGCGTGGCTTTACTGAAGTCACCAAAACATGTCGCACGGCAGCCACCTGGACCCCCCTCTTGGGACCTCTGAGGGCACGATGATGACTGTCACAGGGCGCGATCTAGACCCCAGCCTGGTCTAGTGGAAGGTGTCCCTGCCCCTGGCAGGGGGGGGGGGGGAGGGTGGGGGTTTATGTGCCCTCCCC
>NW_010261667.1:10570-16850 GCF_000690775.1 Eurypyga helias
TGCAAAATCTATCCAGGCCCTCCATGGATTTGTCCTGGGTGGTTCTGTACAGCAGGGGCAACTTTCCCTTGCCTGCTGTGACCGGGCAGAGCTGGGGAAGGGAGCGGCAAAGCCTGGATTTTGCTGCTCTCCCATTCCACACATAGGCTGTCCCTGCAGCGGCTCAGTGCCAGCTGCAGGACTGGACCAGCTCAGGATCAGCTGCTGCAGGAAGCTGCAGCCAAAGTTGGCACCAAAGGTGCTGCAGCGGGGCCAAAACCAACGCAGGCTCCTCTGTAACGGTCCTGGAGCTCTCACAGCCCAGGAGGAGCCAACTGGACCGCGGTCGCGCTGGTGGCACAGGGCTGCCAGCACAAACCAACAATCCTAATCTCCAGCCTGTCTTTCAGGCTTCTCTCGGCTCTGTTTTGGGGCAAGAATCCTCCTCTTGTAGGTTGTTCTTTATAGACCTTTTCAGGTGTAGGTTTCAAACTGCTTCTGCGTCGAGCAAACAAGACACCAGAAGAGGAGGATTGCTGCACCGAGCTCCAAAACACAATTGGAGACAGACTGCGTTCCGTTGGCTAAGGACGAGTAGGACAGGACGGTATAATGAGAACTCGGTAACATGGATAGAGGGAGCCTGAAAGGAATCCTCTGCGGTAGGTTCTACCGGGATATCGGAAAATCAGCATCCTGACCTAAAGGAATAAAGCCAAGAGATGGTGTTACATACTCGGGTTGTTATGGGTGCTTGCCAAACTGTGCCCGGATAACTCCGGGAGTAAATGATGGCCTCGGTGCACGAACTGCTGGGAACTCAGAATATGGTTAGGGTGAGCAGCCCGGTTCATGTTGTGGAGGACATTCATCTGCAGAAAGACGAGAGTGAGAAAGACTCAGCCCTTGGCTCGTGGTACGTGAACACTGGGTGCGTTCCCGGACGCCACGACCTCCCCGTGCGCGCGCGGGCGCCTCTAGGAGCCCGTCCTGAGCGCGTACCTCGACAGTAAACTCGTTGCTGGAGTAGCGTCCGTTCATCTCGGTGCAGGAGAGGTGAAACTTCCTTTCGTACAGGGCAGCTTCGCGGTTGATGTGGTACGAGACCTGGCGCAGTATCTCCTCGTAAACTGCGATGCTCTCCACACCTGAGACAAGAGAATTGATGTGGGGTGAGGAAGCTCCTGCTTCAGAGTCATCTGGCATCAGAACCCTGCAGCTACTAGGAGCTGTGAAGGACTCCAAGGCAGTGCTAGGTTCATTAATTTTGGGGAGGGAGGAGAGATGGAGCTGGCTGCAGAGCACCTGACGAGATCCCTGTTTGCATCGCTAAAGCAAGTGGAAGGGAAGGACGGGTCAACAGCAACAGCCCCGTTACGTTCTGGGGATTACGGTAGTGTGGCACCAATCCACAGCCAGTGGGATGTGCTGTCTCCCAGTCATATGGAGACACAAAATGCCTCTGGCACCTGAGAACACCAAACCCCGAGGGGTAAGGAGGAGTGGTACAAACCTGGGTGACTGCCCAGACACTGCACCCTAGCACCGCGCGCTGGGAGCGCAGCCACTTCTCCAAAGAAATGCCCTGGGACTTCCAAATTCCAGGAATTCAACCAACGGTTCCATCTCAGAGTCTCACAAAGTACAGCAACACCCCTCTGACGGCGGGTGAAATGCTTCTCCCCGCGACACCCGACGGGCGGTGGGAGAGGCGTAAGCAGCCAGCGGTGGCCGAGGCGAGGACGTACCTGTGATGGTCAGGTAGGCAGAGGTGTTGACAAGCTCCAGGCCCCGCTGCTGCAGCAGCGCTCCGTCCAGGAGCAGATACTCCCTCTCCGGGTCTAAGTCATCTCCTACCAGTGAGATCTCGCAGCCATCCAGGTTGTGCACAATCTCATCTGACATTCGTGTGTCTGTCACTGAGATGCAAACGGAAAGACACGGCCAGAAAGCCAGAGTTACTCAGAGTGGTATCTACTCACAAGTGCTCACATCATACGTCATGACTTCTCTTTCTCTGGCTAGCACTGACCTTGAGTAAAATCACTGTCCACCTAGTTGCTTGCTGGAGGAGCCCCCCTGGTTCTAACGACATTATTTACACCCAGAATAAAGTCACTTTGTTTTGGAACAACGTACTGCTATCAGGCGATATGCAAATGAGGAACAACTCCATCGCGTGTTCCCAGACCCTGAGTGCTTCGGAAAGCTTTCCCCTGACTGACAACTGCGGGTTGAAATGGTTGAGGTCGTGTCTTCTTTAAAAAGGCAGCCGTCTCGCTGCTTTCAGACCAACCTGCTCTAAGTCAGGAAACTCACAGTTGTATGAGGAAAGGCAAAAAACCCTCCTCGGGAAACTATGAGCAAAAACTCCCATTGACAGACGAGACAGAAAGAAGTGAAAGGATGTGCAGAGCACAGAGTGCCGAGGAACAATCCGAGGGTGATGGGGAGAAATTGAGGGACAAGATGCTATAGGGTGTGGGGAAACTGGGGAATTCACAGGAGTAAGTGATGCGGGGGGACAAGACGTAAGTGAAGCGGGAGAGAAGGAAGCAGGAGGAGACCAAGTAAGCGCAGGAATGGAGAAGGCAACAGGCAGGACAGCCCTCCAGTGCTGGATTCAATACAGGGAAATGTAGGTAAAACGTAAAAAGGATTAGGAATGAGCAGCCTGGGAAAGAAGGAGGAGAGAGAGGGGGAAAGGAACTGGGTGGATAGAAAAAGTACAAGGAGGAGCAGAAAGGGCTAAGAAGCGATTAGCCTACATATTGGCAGACAATGTGCCTTACTTCTGTGTTTGTAAACTCCCTCCTATTTCGGGTGTAAGGAAGGGCTCTACTTCCTCTGCAGGACAGCAACTCCTGTAGGTCTTCCCCGTTTGTCTCCCACACCTCGCCCCGTGCTCCACTCACCGGTACCGTGCCAACTCTCATCCTTCTTGGCCTCCACCTGGTGAGAAATAGAGCAGGTGATCTGGAGGTTGGGGAACAGGGGGACCCCGTCGGGAGCCTCGAAGTCTGATGCAGGATGAGCAAAGTGGGCATTGCCACTCAACAGGATCTGGGGGGCATCAGGCTGTAGCACCACAACATAACCTTCCACGTCGGGAATGGAGACACAGGACTCTTCGCTGAAACACCTGAAGGAGAGCAGCAGAAAGCAGTAGTTGGCTCAAGCGGCCGCAAGCGACAGCGTCAAAGAACCCCAAGGGAATATCCTTTTTCCGGGAGTCTTCCTAAAGCTTCCCCGTAGCCTGCTGCGCAGGGTGTGGTAAGGATGGCGTCACTGGGTTTCAGGTGACTTGGTCACATCCACCCACCACAGAGAAAATTCAAACCAGCCCACGTGCCTGGAACCCCATGAGACCCCTGTCTTCAAGGCCAGGCTGGATGAGGCTTGGAGCAACCTGGTCTAGTGGAAAGTGTCCCTGCCCATGGCAGGGGGGTTGGAACTGGATGATCTTTAAGGTCCCTCCCAACCCAAACCATTCTGTGATTCTATGATTCTATGAGTGAAGGTAGAAGCTCTGCTACCTGCATAGGCCCCAGGACTCGGAATTACAGTATCCCTTTGGATATTCGACGCTTTAATATTCTCAGGAAGACTTTTACCCCTTTCCAGACCATCAATTAGCATTCAAATACGAGGCGAGGGAGTCTTTTAGTCAAAAGAGAGGTGGGTCTCTCGCTGTACGTAGCCGGAGACGCTGCTGCGTCCACTCACTTGACAGTGGTGGTGAGTCTGAGCGGCCGGACGCCGGGGGTGGCAAAGCGCAGGGAATTCATGTAAGCCACGTGCTGGATTGCGTGGTTGAAAGTCTCCACGTCGTCGCCCTCCAAGGTGAGCAGGGATTGAGAGGGGTTCACATGCACCTACAGGTGGAAGAGAAGATGATACTCAGCGTTCCTTGGCAAATGCCAAGAGCCCAGGCTAAGAGAGACACAAAAGAGAAGGGTGGGGGGTTGTCTGGGGTGGGGGAGCAGGCAAAGTCCCGGGAAGCAAGGCTGGGGAGGAGAGTGGAGGAGACCCATGCAAGCTGGGCAGATGGGCGTACCTTCATCCCTTTGCCCAGACTGTCGAAGTCACTGTAATCAAGCCCCTCACGGCACGCATACAGGCATTCAATAACCTCCCGGCTCTCCAAGCTACCAGGGCGCACAGTGAAGCCAGCCAAGTAACCATGGAAGTAGTGGTGGATCGACAGAGAATCTCCTGAGGGGAAACATGGGAGGTGGAGGGTGTGAGAGACACGGCGAGGAAGAGAGCAAAAAAAAAAGCAACGGTGCGAGGGACGGGCAGATGTTAAGGTGGAGAGAGACAGGGGGGTGCACAGGACGTGGAAAAGCAAAGACGACAAGAAGATGGGGGATGCTGGAGTAAGGACGTGACAACTTTTTGATTTCCAAACGGGGGAAAGGAAGAAAAACAGAACAACAGAAAGACCAGGGCAGTGACCGGTGGGTAGCGTAGAGAAGGTTCTGCCAAACCGCTGAATGCCAGATGGAAACAATGCCTTGTCCCCTTCTCTGCTTCCTGTGAGGGCTTTTAATAGAAACGACACGCTCCACAGATAGTTAGGGATGAGGTGACATCTCCCGATGTCGTTAATGGCTACTGTGTTCTTCGGAGGCCAGCTCTAACCATCAGGCATGAGGACTCTTCCTCCACACGGAAAGCACACTCCACCCCTCCAAGCAGGCTGCAGTCCTCCCGTCAGCCCTTTCATGCTCCACACCTATCAAGGACCGATCCGCCGGATACGGGGGTTTCTCCCACGATGGTGGGAGGTGGCAGGACAGGACGGGGGGAGCTGTATGAGGAAGGCACCATGCAAGAAGTGATAGTCATGCACGGTGAAGAGGGGAAGAGAACCATCTTCTTCCTTTTCCCTACCTTGCACAGTATCAGTGGAGTTCTCGTTTCCTTTGATTTTCTCTTTGTTTTTCTCCTCTGCAAAAAGAGAGCATTCAGCCAAGCAGTAAAGCAGCGGAAGAGGGGAGTTACAGGGTCAGCAAGTATCTACACAAGTGGCTGTACTGGCCAGCCCTAAAGAGCAGCTCTGGAGTCACGGGCCAAGCAGTGCACCCGGCAGCCCTAGAGACAGCACATCGCAGAAGCAGAGGGCAGAGCCCCTCTCCTGAGGGGATGGCGAGACGGTAGAATGAGGAACTGATATGAAGGAGAAGGTATAGGGTTTTTTTTCTCCTCCTTCCCCCATGACACCTGTTTGGGGAATTAATCGATTCTCGGTTATTCTCATGGGCCAAGCCATGTTCTCAGCATCCCTTTGAAACTCAGATGGCCCCGGGTGGGTGCCCCAAGCCGATCAATATCTGTTGGTTGCAAAAGGCCCGTTGAGAGCAGCGAGCTGTGTGAAGATCCCTGACGTGGGGATAAGCAGTACCACAGTAAAGATTTGACCTCACTAGAAATTTCTGCCAGAGCAAAGGCAAGCAGCGGGCCAATGCCTTTAGTTCTGTCCTGCTTCAGCCTGAATGACATGCAGAGTTTCAGTACTGCTCTGGAAAGCTGGTTACCCATCCCATATTCTACTCCTGTTGTCCACAAAGCTGCCAACGACGTTGTCCCTGAGCTATTATTACCGTGGCCCGCTGGCTTGGTCCATAAGGGAAGAAGGAGTCACACCAGCTTTGGTGCCAAGGAGGCAGGATGGCTGCAGTAAGGTTTGCAACATTTAGTACTGGGTGTGGGGGGGTTCTTTCACCTCTTCTGGCTCTCCCTCTACTCCCTTGTTTCCCATATGGGAAGCGCATGGTTCGTGATGGGCACTCACCGGCCCAGCAGGCTCCAATCATGAGCGAGGGCTCCTGCCGGGGGGGTTGAATGAGGCCGTTGTCGTGGATGAGAGCGGGGTCGTAAGACACGCCATCCACGTAGAGCGTGACGGTGGGGAACTCCAGGTTGAGGGCATAATGGTGCCACTCGTCGTCACAGACCTACAGCAGAGAGCGGAGGAATGGATCGGCAAAGGGCAGAAGGAGAAGGGACATGGGGAAGAGGCAAACGCTTCCTCACCTGCTCAAGCTTCCAGAGGAATTTCACAGGCCTTGCACTTTCCAGCAGTGGCCAGTAAAGGAAAGCGATCCGGCAGCCGTGCACAGTCAGAGAGTAATGCGAGTAGCCATCCTCTGCCAGGGACAAGCACAGGGGGTTGCGTGTCACGCCTCAGAGCAGTGTCCCTAGCCAGAGCCCAGAAGCACGACTGGAACTCAGCACAGCACACTCACAGCAGGCTTGACTGCTCCCAGAAAAAGTGACATAGAATCATAGAATGGTT
>NW_010261668.1:0-587 GCF_000690775.1 Eurypyga helias
CCTGCTCGCGGGCACGCCGAGCGACGCAACAGCACACCGACCCCTCGGCCTTTAGCAGGACACCCCCTGCTCCGGAGCAAGCTGCGGAAGCGTTTCCCCCGGATGGTTTCTCCGTACATCCCGCTCCCGTACAAGCGCCGCCCGCCCCGCGCGGGCTGTTGTACAAAAGATGTCACCCCCCAGCACACTTCGAGCAATAAGTTGTCCAATAATTTGTTTACCTGTCCATACAAGTTCTTAAGTCGGGAAACGTTACCTTTAAACTTGGGGTTTTTCCACTAATTTAACGCATCCTTCTCCCGGGTCACACAACCGCAGCCGGCAGCACAAGGAGGTGCCGGCTGGATCCTGCCACAAGGGTTTGGGGGGGTTGTGCCTCAGGCCCCTGCTGGGGGTGGGAGCACGAGGGCCAGAGCAGGGCAGGATGCCCCCTGCTCCAACAGGGGCCCCACGCGTCCCCCCCGTGCCCCGGGGTGTACCGGAGGGTCTGTGTGCAGGGAGGACAGAGGGTGGAGACACAGCAGGACCCGTGGCTGGCTGTGGGGCCGAGCTCCCTGCAAGGGGGTTCCCAAGGGTTAGGATCCTGA
>NW_010261668.1:723-1053 GCF_000690775.1 Eurypyga helias
AGATCCCAAAGGATCCCAGCGAGCAGGGATGTGCATTTGCCAGAGCCCCGGAGTCTCGCCAGTCTCCTCGGCACCTCCTCATCCGCCCAGCAGCCATCCTCCTGCAAACCCTGCCCTGCAGATGCTGGGGAGCATCTCTCCGACATCCATCCGCTGTGAGCATCCGGCACACACTCCAAAGGACTGGAACAACCTCCCAAACATCCAAAAACTCTCGGACATGGCGAGGCCCTCGCAGCACAGCCCTGGAGCTGCACCTCAGGGTCCCAGCCAGCCCCCACCCCTCGCCCCGGGCACGCGAAGGACACAGTGGGGAGAGGAGAGCAACGG
>NW_010261669.1:0-218 GCF_000690775.1 Eurypyga helias
GGGGTGGGGGGGACCCATCAGCGCCCTGGTGTGACGCGCTGAGGGTGTCCCGTGACACGGGAGTCCTTGGGCTGACGGCAAAGGGCAGAGCCAAGTCACACCGGTACCACTGCACTGCACCACACTGCACGGCTACGCCGCACTGCACTGAACGGCTACACCACACTGCACCGCATTGCTACACCGCGCTGCACCGCACGGCCACGCCGCCCCCCACC
>NW_010261670.1:0-1805 GCF_000690775.1 Eurypyga helias
GGCTGCCCCATTATACCTCCGTCATCTCCTGCTGCGGCGTGCTGGGGTCTGCGGCCCCCACCGCACTTGGTGACGGACACCCATCATCTCCCTGCCCGGGGGGTGGGTCAGACCCACGCTCAGGGCAGGGAGGGCCGCGGGGGCTCAGCAACGTGTCGCTTCTCGGAACAGGATCATAGAATCATGGAATGGTTTGGGCTGGGAGGGACCTTGAAGATCATCTAGTTCCAACCCCCTGCCATGGGCGGGGACACCTTCCATAGCCCAGGGTGCTCCAAGCCTCATCCAGCCTGGCCTTGGACACTCCCAGGGATGGGGCATCCACAGCTTCTCTGGGAACCTGTCCCAGTGCTCCCACCCTCTGCGGGAAGAATTCCTTCCTGATGTCCCATCTCCATCTCCCTCTTTCCATTTAAACCCGTCACCCCTTGTCCTGTCACCGCACAATCGCTGCCCTGTCTGTTCAGCAGCCGCTGGGCTCT
This sequence comes from Eurypyga helias, assembly GCF_000690775.1. NCBI lineage: Eukaryota > Metazoa > Chordata > Aves > Eurypygiformes > Eurypygidae > Eurypyga > Eurypyga helias. The sequence continues at coordinate 483 of NW_010261670.1, forward strand.
GGCATCGCTCAGTGTGTGGCCGTGGGGACACGAGCACAGGACTGCGCATGGCTCAACTGCGGCCGCTCCGATGGTGCCTGGTCCGACTGGGGCTCCACGGAGCCCCCCAACCATGTTCCAGCTGCCGGTGAGTGGCCTCAGCTCAGCCGGAGCCCAGGGACTGGAGCTGGTTGCCTTCTGGCTCGGTGTATGGCTGTGGGAGACCTCCAGCTCTGATTTTGCCTCGTTGGTGACAAAGACAACAAGCTCCAAGGACAACACGAGGTGTCCCAAGACCCTGAGCTCAGCCCCACGGGCGCTGCCACCTCAGGCCTGGGGTCTGTGTCACAAAAATTATGCAGAAAATGCACCTCTTTCTCTGGAAAAATCACCCAAATATAGCCAACATCCAAAATAACGATTATCAGCTTCTTGCCAAGAATATGCTCATTTTCCCTCTCTCCTTCCAACTCTCCTGGTAAATGCATATCCCAAGAAGCCAGGGTGATGTGAGCAAAGACCGGGAGGCAGCTCGCCTGCCAACAACCCTCCGTTCCTGTTCTCCTTCAGACCAAGGACACCGAATCCTTCGCGCTGAGTCAGGACCGGCTGCAACGCAGCCGGATGGGAATCCCTCCAGGAGCTGCGGCCAACGCCGGAGGCTCCGGCTGCTCCAGCCTTTGACCCGTCAGCGCTGGGTCTCTTGGCTCCGCGCTGCAGCAATACTTCATGTCTCACAGCACTGACGGAAAACCCTCCTCACCTCCCGCCCCGGCTGCTCTCGGACCGCGCCGCCGGCCCTTCGCCGCTGCCAAGGGACTCGCAACGTGTCACGCGTGAGGGCTGAGCCGAAACCCTCTGGAATAAAGAGCTCAGGGCAGAGAGTAGACATGGCGATACCTGAGCATTGGAAAGGGGAGTTTTGGCCCCAAGACCAGGCTTGGGAAGCTGCGAGGGCATCACCAGGGTCAGCCCTGGCTCAGCGCAGAGGCGCGAGCGAGGGGTCCCTTCGGCTGCGTTTCAGCATTTGCCTTTCTTTGTCCCCGGCGGAACCGACCCGGGGCATTTCGGGGTGACTGAACTGCTTCATCCCAGAGCCCAAACCCGGGGTGAGCCAGTCGCAAGCCTGAGACCCCCAGCTGCGAGTCTGCAGAGCCGGGCAGCATCCAGCCAGCAGACATCCAGGGATTTCGGAGCAGCCCCCAGCATCAGCCCCCTCCATCCAGCCGGCCACGGACAAACTGGTCATTGCAGCAGGAGGAGCCCGGGACGGGTCTGAGCAGCGAGGGGAGGTTAAAATCCCTCCTTGTACTCGGTTATCAGCCTTCTTCGCAGGGGGGGAGG
>NW_010261671.1:0-2319 GCF_000690775.1 Eurypyga helias
CGTCCGGATCAGCCACCACCTCGTCACTCTCGTCACACAGCCACCCCAGCACAACCGGGAAGGGAATTAAGTCTGTCCCAGCCAAAACGGATTCTCCGGCATTCCCCCGCAATGTTTGTACGGCCCCAATTCCCCCTTTTTTTGCCCCAAGCAATGCGCATCTCTTCCCTGTTCCCCGCTGTCCCTTTAAATAAAAAGTGTAGAAGAAGCCAATTTTTCTTTTAAAGAAAAAGAAAAAAAGCACAATCTCACTTCTCCCATTCTCCCATAATTTTTTTCTCTCTCTCCTGGCTGTAGGATATTTTTTATAACACCAAAATTTTGTTACATTTTGTCCCAGCCAAAACTCCCCAAGGAGGGATTTCAGCACTTTGGCAAATCCACCTGCTCAGGCAAAGGTAGTTGGGAATAAAGCGGATCCCGGTTTATTCGGCTGCAACCTCCACGTCCCGATTGGCTCTGAGGGATTCGTTCTGTGATTTGCCTGATTCATTCCGTTTAAACCTCAATTCCTTAAGGAAAAACATCTGTTTGTCCCAGCCAAAACTCCCCAAGGAGGGATTTCAGCACTTTGGCAAATCCACCTGCTCAGGCAAAGGTAGTTGGGAATAAAGCGGATCCCGGTTTATTCGGCTGCAACCTCCACGTCCCGATTGGCTCTGAGGGATTCGTTCTGTGATTTGCCTGATTCATTCCGTTTAAACCTCAATTCCTTAAGGAAAAACATCTGGTGTTCCTGAAAATGGGACAAGGGGGACCCGGAACCGGCACTGGGCCTGCCAAATCAAGCTTTGGGCCTTCAAATGAGGCTTTGGACGCTCAAAACGAGGGTCTGGGCGCTCAAAATACCCCACTGGAACTTCAAAATAAGCTTTTGGACTCTGAAATGGAGAATTTTTTTACCCTAGAACTGAGATTTTGGGTTGTAAACTGCATTTTGGACTCTATAACTGAGGTTTGGACGTTCAAAATGAGACTTTGGATCTCCAGAGAGGGGTTTGGACCCTGAAAATGAGACTTTGGAAGTCCAAAATGACACTTTGGGCCTTAAAATGAGAGTTCGACCTTCAAAAAGAGACTTTAGGCCTTAAAGTGAGGCCTTTAAAATCATGTTCTGGGCCCTTATAATGAGGCTTTGAACCTCCAAAGGGGGGGTTGGACCCTCAAAATGAGACTTTGATCCTTAAAAATGAGATTTTGAGTCTTCAAAGAGGGGCTTGGACCCTATAAATTGGAGTTTGGGCATCCAAAATGAAACCTTGGGCCTTTAAAATGAGATTTTGGGCCATAAAAATGAGAATTTAGGCGTTCAAAATGAGGCTTTGGGCTTTGAAACGGATGCTCTGGGTCCTTAAAATGAGTCTTTGCAACTTAAAAGTGTTTTTAGGAACACACAAAGGAGGACTTGGACTCGAAAAATGATGGTTTGGACCCAAGAAAGGAGGTTTTCAAACTTAGAACAAAAATTTTGACATCTGCAAATGAGCTTTGGGGTCCAGAAGGGAGGATTTGGGGCATAAAAACGAGGGTTTGGACATTATAAATGTCCAAATTATAATGTCCAGTTATAAATGGTCTCTCAAAATGGGGTTTTAGAAATTAAATTGAGTTTTAGAACCTTGAAGTTAGGGGGGTTTTGCCCTCAAATGAGTCTTTGGTACCAAAACCTAAGGCTTTGCACCCTAAAAGTGGGTCGTGGGAGGCTCAAAATGAGGTTTTATTCCCTAAATGCAGAGTTTGGAGCCTAAACGAGGCTTTGGGACCCCCACGTGAGTGTTCGAGCATCTGGACCCTCAAAACGAGGGGCTGAGCTCTCCCTTCCGACCCAAACCCTTCCACGATTCTACAATTTTAGACTCTAAAACCGACGTTTGGACCTTCGAAATGAGACTTTGGGCCTTGAAAATGACACTCTGGACCCTTAAAATGAGACTCTGGGCCTTTAAGGAGGGGTTTGGGCTCTCTAAATGAGAGGTTTTGCCTTCGAAATGAGACTTCAGGCGCTCAAAATTACGTTCTGTGCCTGCAAAATGCGACTTTGGGCTTTTAAAATGAGCTTTTTGGGTCTCCCAGTGAGTGCTTGGACCCTCAGGAGGAGGATTTGGGCTCTCAAAATTTCCAACCGGAGCTCCGGAATGAGGGTTTGGAGCCTTAAACTGGGGTTTTGGACGTTCACAATCGGAGGGGGGGATGCGATAGGTCGACGCTTGGGCGGACGAGGCCCGGGTGGCATCCGGAAGGTGACAGGGAATGCTGTAACCCCCCCGCCGCGATGCCGTCGGGAAGGGCCGGGTCTCCCCGGGTGACCCCCGAGCCACC
>NW_010261672.1:0-3375 GCF_000690775.1 Eurypyga helias
GGGATTGCCCTGACCCAGGTGCATGCCAGGACCAAGGGGACGAGGAGAGACAGAAGAGCCATTGGGAGGATGTAAGGGAAGAGGAGAGGCAGCAGCACAGCAGTGCTGGGAGGGCTGCAGGTACCAGCCAGGGAACTGGGCAAGTGCTGGTTGTGGGGCAGGGCAATGGTGCTGGATGCTCAGGGTGGCTCTGGGCATTGGGCAGAGGAGTTGGGACATGAGCAGTGTTGGGTGGTGGGGCTGGGTGCAGATGGTCGTGCTGGGCTGGTGCCTTCATGCTGTGTCTGGGGGGATGCTTCTGTGGATAACTGAACGGTGATGCTGGGTGCTTGGCATCAGTGCTGGTCATTAGCTGCTGTGCTCTGCTCCACTGAAGAGCACGCTGGGAAATGTGGGGGGGATGGTGTCAGACCTGTTTAGATCTGCTGCCCAGGCATCGTGCAGAGCCCTGGGAGGTTTTCTGAGTGCTGGGAAGATCCTTCAGTACAGGGTGACATGTGATGGCTTTGAGAGGCCAGGAACAGCCACGGGCTGGGGGGCACCAGCACGTGACTTGCCCATTTTCCTCGTGAAAGCCATTTTCCTCACCCAGGGCTGTGGGACTTGGCTCCGAGCAAAGCTGTAGCTCTGGGGCTGGGACCATGAATGCTGATTGTGACCTTCAGTGCCTTGCCAGCCCTCTCAGAGCCACCACAACTCCTCTGCCTCCTTTGGCAAATGGGATGTTTTTCCTGCCATTCTCAATGCAGCGGAAATTGCCCCAAGCTGATTCATGACAATGGTGCCTTCAACTCATTTGTCCTGTCCGGGAAGCAGGCGGCAGCTCCACAGAGCAGGACAGGGACAAGCCAGCCTGGGGCAGCTGAGTGGCCTTGGGGGCCCTGGGATGGTGCTGGTGGGTTTGACGGCCCCTGCTTTTCCTCTCCAAGACCCATCCAGAATAGTGGAAGAGCCTAAGGGACAATCCTGCTATTCCCACCCTGGCTGGACAGAGAGACAGACATCCAGCAAAGCTTCTCCCTTGTGCAGAAAAGGGAGCTGGGGAGGGACAAATGGGTCAAGGGATATTTTTATCTACTGCCCTCTCAGGAGTCACAGAAAAGCGTCTCCAACCCTAGGATGCAGCCACAGGCCGAGGCCCCTTTAAAACCTTGGAGTAAGGGTCTTGGGCTGTGGTCTTGGGTAGCCAGGGGTTTGCCATCAGCCTGGTAAAGTCAAGCCACCCATGATGTCCCTGAAGTAAGGGCCACTTGCTCTGCTTCCGCTCTTGCCAGGTGTCATCACTGGGAGTCACCACCTTCAGCCTCTGTGCTCTGGGCATTGACAGGTTCCACGCGGCCACCAGCCCGCAAGCCAGTGCCCGACCCATTGAGCAGTGCCAGTCCATCATCGCCAAGCTGGCTGTCATCTGGGTGGGCTCCATGACGCTGTCAGTGCCAGAGATCCTGCTCTGGCAACTGGCACAGGACACATCGCCCGTGTCCGGCGTGGTAACGGAGTATTGCACCATGAAGCCCTCGTCCAACCTGCCTGAGTCTGTCTACTCACTGGTGCTCACCTACCAAAATGCTCGGATGTGGTGGTACTTTGGTTGTTACTTCTGCTTGCCTATCCTCTTCACCGTGAGCTGCCAGCTGGTGACCCGGAGGATCAGTGGCACTGACAAGAAGACCGAGTGCCGAGCGACCAAGCACAGCCAGTGCGAGAGTCACCTGCACTGCACCATCATCGGGCTGACCATCATCTACGGGCTCTGCACCACCCCTGAGAATGTCTGCAACATCGTGGTGGCCTACATGTCCCCCAACATGTCCAAGCAGACCTTGGACTTGCTCAGCCTCATCAACCAGTTCTTCCTATTCTTCAAGTGCTCGGTGACGCCTGTCCTGCTCCTGTGCCTCTGCAGACCCCTGGGCCAGGCCTTCATGGACTGCTGCTGCTGCTGCTGTGAGGGCTGCAGCCCTGACACTGCCTCCTCCAGCGAGGGCAGTGCTGACAGCAAGCTCAAAACAGAGATGTCCTCCTCCATCTTCTTTGACAAGCCCCGGGAGTCCCCTCCGCCCCTCCTGGCCCTCGGTACACCTTGCTAAGTGCCACCAGGGAGCTGTAGAGATCAATCCACCACCTCCTCCCAAGACCAAATGTTGTTTTGCCATTAGTGCCCATGTCTGGACGTGGAGCGAGCAGAAGAGACAGCTCAGGGGGCTGTGTCATGGGCGTCAAACCCCACGTTGGGCAAGTGGAGCTTGAAACCCCAGTCCCTGTGGCTATGTTGGTGGCCTTCTTGCCTCTGCCCAAAGGCCAGCAAGGACATCAGCACCCTGCCGTCCTGGCTGCCAGGCCAGGCTCAGGGAGGTTGCTGCTCTGTAGATGGAGTTGTGCCAGAAAGGTCCCATCTGAAACTATGGAGGGTTTCCATGGTGGCTTGCAGAGGACATAGCAAACACAAACTGCCCTCGTCCTGTCCCGTTCCCTCTTGCCAGCCCCCTCCACAGTAGGAGAAGGTCCCAGTGACACTATCCCTTTGGATCCAAGAAGTGCCCTGTAAGAGCTCAATAAACTAGTACCTACAGCACGTTGCACATGCAGCTGTCTGGCACCGCCGAGCAGAGCCCTGGGGAGCCAGTGTTTCAGGCTTGGATGGCTCTTTCCTAAAACCTGGGTGCTCTGGGGTGGGCATAGGCAGCTGGGGGGCACAAGGGCAGGAAAGCAGCCTTGCCAGGTCAGGCAGCACCTAAGGGAAAGGCCCCAGCCCCTCTGCCCCCCTCCCTCTGGGGTGATGCTGAGCCAGCCAGTGCCAAGCCAGCCCCCAGGAGAGTCCCCTCGGAAGCACCGGTCTTCGAGCAGTTTGTAGGACTCAAACTGGTCCCAGCACTGGGCTGAGGGGCTCCACAGCCTGCACGGCAGCCAGTTCCTCACCTGCACCATGCAGAGCCAAGGTGCTGCTGCTGCGTGGTGCTACCGTGCAGTGATGGCGGGGGGTCAAGCAGGAGTGCCACCCCCAGCACCCCTTGCGTGGGGTGAGCACTGTGTGCAGGGCTCCTGGCCTTCATCTACCTGCCCATCACAGGGACAAGAATGTCCCAGGATGATGGTTTCCAAGCCTCACATCCACCCCCTGCCCCTGCCAGGAGTCTCCGGGAGCAGCCAGGGCGGTGGAACTGGGCTGAGGGCAGGCTGGGCACCCCGGCCCCGTCCGCCAAAAAAAAATCGCCCCCTCCCGCTGGCCCCCGCCCCAGCCCGCCAAATGCCGGGGCGAGGGAGACGGTTGCTACGGCCGGGTGAATGCGAGGGGCTCACTGCGGGCTTTGTGCAGCACCGACACCCACCGGGCTTCGCTTTCGCAGCCGCGTTTCCAGGGAAACAAAAGCCATG
>NW_010261673.1:0-2704 GCF_000690775.1 Eurypyga helias
CCCCCTTCCCGGGATAACCGGGCCGTTACAGGGAGCCATTACAGGGAGCCATTACACGTTTACTCTCACACACTCTTGCACTTGCTAACACTAACTCCTGTTAGCTGCTTTGCTAATTGCTTTGCTGGCTTGTTCTGGAGTGAGTAGGTGGAGTTGTTAGCTTTCTCAGATGAGCTATCTCTGATAGAGTTCGCTCAAACTGCTGCGATAGCACTTGAGGTCTGGCTCTCAGGATCTATGGGCTTTTTGTGTAGCTGCTTTAGAGACTGAGGAAATTGAGCAGCTGTCTGCCTTGCCTGGACTGTCACAGGACCCTTCTGTTGTGGGATTGCTCAAGGTTGCAGACCAACAGGTGCCAATTGCTACCAAAACAGTGCACCGGCGACAATATCGCACCAACTGAGATTCCTTGCTCCCCATCAATAGGTTGATTCGTCAGCTGGAGAGCCAAGGGGTGATCAGCACAACCCACTCACCCTTTAACAGCCCCATCTGGCCAGTGCGTAAGTCTGATGGGGAATGGAGACTGACAGTGGACTACCGTGGCCTGAATGAAGTCACGCCACCACTGAGTGCTGCTGTGCCGGACATGCTGGAACTCCAATATGAGCTGGAGTCAAAGGCAGCCAAGTGGTACGCCACCACTGACATTGCTAATGCCTTTTTCTCCATTCCTCTGGCAGCAGAGTGTAGGCCACAGTTTGCTTTCACCTGGAGGGGCATCCAATACACCTGGAATCTATTGCTCCAGGGGTGGGAGCAGAGTCCTACTATCAGACTGATCCAGACTGCACTGGAACAGGGTGCAGCTCCAGAACACCTGCACTAAATTGATGACATCATTGTATGGGGAATCACAACAGATGAAGTTTTTGAGAAGGGAAAGAAGATCATTCAAATGCTTCTGAAAGCCGGTTGTGCCATAAAGCAAGGGAAGGTTAAGGGTCCTGCACAGGCGATCCAGTTCTTAGGAATAAAATGGCAAGATGGATGTTGCCAGATCCCAATGAACGTGATCAAAAAAGTAACAGCTATGTCCCCACCAATGAGCAAAAAGGAAACACAGGCTTTCCTAGAGGTGGTGGTGTTCTGGCATATGCATATTCCAAATTACAGCCAAATTGTAACTGTTCTTTTTGCAGTGACCCAGAAGAAAATTTATTTCAAATGGGTCCCTGAGCAGTGACAAGCCTTTGAACAGATCAAGCAGGAGATCGTGCATGCAGTAGCCCTCGGACCAGTCCGGACAGGGCCAGAGGTAAAGAATGTGCTCTACACCGCATCCAGGGAGAATGGCCCTACCTGGAGTCTCTGGCAGAAAGAACCAGGAGAGACATGAGGTTCAATACTTTGCAGTTAAGTAAATTTAAGAAACAAAAGGCAAATGATCAAACATACTTTTTTGCAGCTATTTGATATTGCAAAATTTTGCATCGCAAAAAAAAAGTGCAGTAAATAAATTTCCAGAGAGAATGGATTACTTTTTGAAAGGTGACTAAAACGATTTAAAGTACTACTGTAATAAAATATTTATAACATTTCAATTTAGTTATTTTAAGCTAAATCATCCTCAGAAAATATAATTCTTGGGTTGAGAGTTAGAATGATGGTCTTTCAGAAATGAATGTGCACTGAAAATAAATTCAAAAGTTTTTCTGTCCTTTTATACAGTAAACAAATGTTTTTCTGACAAAAGAATAACTGAAGTTTCAATTCTGCAAACACAGACATACAGTACTTTTTCCACATACAGAGCTACTATTTTGTTAGGAGTACACATGAAAATCACATTATCTACAATGTACAAATGTAGGACAAGGGAGAATTACTTATTTATGAAGAGGAAAGAATGAAACGTGAATAGACTACTATGAACAGATTTATATTATTTCCTTAAAAACCTTAGTTACAAAAATCTTATATATCTGTGATGTTTTCATATTCATAGCATTCCTCTAAACTTCTTTTATAAAACCATTCTTTTGTTAAACATCAGGTAATTTTTATCTCCATACATTTACTAGTTTTCATACAAAACAAGGCTTCAAGCTGGAAATATACTTACACAGACTCAGTATCCTTTTCTTTTTTCATTATTCCTGATAAACCAAAAGGCTTCCTCTTCCGTGGTTTTATCCCTATGAAACAAACACTTTTCATTTAAAGATCAGTGATGAGTATATATTTAGCAATGTCAAACATGGATGCATACCAATGCCAATACCTTTTAAATGCTGCCATGACGATTGATACAAAAATCTTACAGTGGAGGTAGGTATGGAGCCAAACTAAGGGAACACAAGAACAAACTAAGGGAACATTATTTCAATATGTTGTTCAGTAATACAATGTGCTGATTTTGGCTGGGATAGAGTTACATTTCATCACAGTAGCTAGTATGGGGATATGATTTGGATTTGTGCTGACAACAGTTTTGATAATAGAGGAATGTTTTAGTTATCGCTGAGAAGTGCTTACACTTCTCAGTCAAGGCCTTTTCTGCTTCTCGCACCACCCCACCAGTGAGGAGGCTGGGGGTGCATAAAAATTTGGGAGGGGACACAGCTGGGCCAGCTGACCCCAACTGACCAAAGGGATATTCCAGACCATATGTCATCATGCTCAGCATATAAGGTGGGGGAAGAAGAAGGAAGGGGGGGGACATTCGGAGTGATGGCATTTGTCTTTCCAAGTAAATATTACA
>NW_010261673.1:2864-4768 GCF_000690775.1 Eurypyga helias
CCATCCCGCCGTAGGGGGAGTGAGTGGCTGTGTGGGGCTTAGCCGCCTACCAAGGTTAAACCACATCAGCTTCAAACAAGCAAACAAATTAAAATATAGTTCAAGCAACACATTAATAACATAAGTCATTACAAAACTGATCTGCATTGTACATCCAACTCTCCAAGCTGGGTATGCTAGATTGTAATTTTATAGAAGATGAGTGCACTGCAAGTTTTAAGGAAAGAGATTCTGCTCACAGAAACTCAACAGGAGCTACTGCTCCAGCTGATCCTGAATAGCCAATGAGTTCTGAAGGTTCAGAAACTGAACCTTGTCTCTCTCAGCTACTGCAGTTCAACACCCTGTTCTTATTTCCCTGAATGTTCCATGAAGCTACAAGCCCCTGTCTCTCCTAAAAAGTAGGATCTTGGTCTTGTAAAAATGAGAACGTCTCTTGTCTTCCCAGCTGATGCTGAATTCAATTTCCCACTGCTGTATCCAGCTTTAATGTTGGCTCCCACTGAGTCTGGAATCATGCCTCCCCTCTCTTTTCTTCCCTGTTTTTAGCACTGTATATATATAGTTTTAGTACAGAAAAAAAAGTTTGCTTTCATACCCATTTAATGTACTAAAATTAAAATACATTTAAATATTCTAACAGACACTATCATGTCTGCTTCTCTCCTCAATTTTTGTTGAATCAAAGTAGACTGCCAAACTTAAAAAAAAAAAAATGACTGAGTGCAAGCACCTTATCCAACTAGTCTACAGTTTTGTTTTGATGTAAGATACTACCTACACCAAGCTTTTGAGCAAAATGGTGGAAATAATTTGGTTTCCAAAATTTAAGAACTGACAATTCAAGCACATCATTAAAAAACCCCACTATATTCCCCTTTACAGAAATGCATTACACAGCACATAAGGAATCTATTAACTCTTAGAAATTTTCACAGTGAATTAACTCAAAACTTCTCACAAAACAGGTAGTTCTAAACTCAGCCATATCTCATAGTTTAACAGAGACAGAAATTGCTCCAATATTATTTTTAAATTCTAGTCTGGGATTTATTTCCTTTCTGTGCTTTATCCAGCCAGAAACAATGACAAATGGTATGAGAGTAGTTTCTGAAAATGGATCTTCTCTGCTTCAGTTACAAAAAGGTTTTAAGTCTCAGCTGCAATCTTGGCAACTTAAACGTTGTTGGCTGGTATAGCTATACTGTCAACTCCTATCCCAAAAGTAAATATAAAGCTTATGCAAATAAAACATTTCTTAACCACATAAAACAATCCCCTAAGCAAAAAAAGCTACACCAACAAAGGAAGGCTTTGTGACCATAACACTGCAGTAGAATTGGTATAACTAATATGGCAACAATGGAACGAGCCTGGGTCATGTTTTGACACCTGTAAATTAAGTTACATAGTTGTAAGTGAAACAAATGCAAACCTCTGCAAAGACAGGGTCTTAGCCAAAGTATGTTTATAAGAAACATTAAAATTCTCTGATCATCATGCATTAGGCTTATAAAGCATTGAAGGTCTCATTTTCTTAAAAGTTTGTTTCTCAAAACAGCTTTTTGGTCTTTTGGAATACTTTAAAGTTATACGAATTCACATGTGAATATCATTCTCTCCTCAGTTTCAGGTCCTATCCACAGGATTGTTAGGTAAATAACTATACTACAACAACTCACCTTCAACTGCACTGGATGTGTTACAGTCTTCAAATACAATAATGCCTTAAAGAAATGACAGTGAAGATAAACATTAAGTTAAATTTAATCTCAAATAAAGGTCAAACCCTAAGGTATTTTAACAGCTATTAATATTTCCTGAAAATACTAAATAATCCAATTAAAAATTTAGATGGTAACTGAACAAAATTATTCTGCCAAAGGTGTGCTGGATTCAGCCAG
>NW_010261674.1:0-233 GCF_000690775.1 Eurypyga helias
AGTCCCCGAGCCGGGGGGGGTCCTGCGCCTCTTCCCGGAGCTCCGCTCCCCCCGACTGCGGACGAGCCCGCTGCTCGTGACGCCTGTCTTCGGCGGCAGCGGGGTGTTGGCGTTCCCTCTGGCCGAGCTCTCCGGTGTTGGGCGAAGTTGAGCTCCTGAATAGCTGACCGAGTGTTGCCGTGCGGCTTTTTAAATGACAGCGGCTGGTTCTTCTTTGTTTGGGTTTGTTGGAA
>NW_010261674.1:284-7433 GCF_000690775.1 Eurypyga helias
CTCAGTCCCAGGATGTGAGGTGCGGTTGGTTACCCGAGCCTAGCTCAGGCGGGATGGCTGCATGGCACTGCCACCGTCCTGGTGACGGATGGGGGACGCTTTGGATCCGTGAAGGCAAGGAGGGAGGATTGGAAGTGTCTCATTTGTAGGCTGAGACACTCCGCCGCCCGCCCCCGAAAAATAGGAAGGCGACAGAAGCAGGAGGCGTTTGGGAGCATCCCCCTTTCTGACCTGCAGCCGGGTGCTGATGGGACACAGCATTCCCTTTGGGCAGATGATTTAAAATTTTCCTAAATCAGTGTTCGAAACAGCTTCCCAACACCCCTTTCCTTCATTTTGGCAGTAAAATGTTTGTGATTTATTTTTGTCTCCAGGAAAACAAACAAACAAACCAACCACACCAAAAAAACCCCAAACTTGTTCAGTTTCACTATCCACAGTATTTTTCCTCTCAATTTCATCTCTCCATATGTTTTTATCTAGGATTTGCAATAATTCTGACCACTTACACACATCCAAATCTCGGGATCTGTGTTCTGTTTTGTTCAGCATTTTCAAGGAGATGATATAATGCTTAGTCTGTAACACCCACGCAATTTTCATGTGGTTAAACCACTGACAGCTTTTGTCTTACTTCTGGATTACGATCTGCTTTATTAGTCATCTACTCATCTGTACTGGGAGAAACAAGTATTGTTAATGCTATTAACAATTACAAAAATGAATTTTCAGACTTGATTAAGATGACATTGCAAAGTGAACTACTTAGTGGGGAGTAAGTTTCATTAAAGTATTAGCTCGTGTCAGCTGGTTTCTCTTGGTTTTATCAAGTGCCACTTGTACTGATGTTAAATAAGAACTAAAGAATCATAGACTCATGGAATGGTTTGGGTTGGAAGGGACGTTAAAGACCATCCAGTTCCAACCCCTGTGGCATGGGCAGGGACATCTACCACTAGACCAGGTTGCTCCACGCCTCATCCAGCCTGGCCTTGAAGACATCCAGGGATGGGGCATCCCCAGCTTCTCTGGGCAACCTACCCCAGTGCCTCCCCACCCTCTCTGTGAAGAACTTCTTCCTGATACCTAATCTAAACCTCCCCACTTTCAATTTAAACCCATTACCCCTTGTCGTGTCACTACAGGCCCTTGTAAAAAGTCCCCCCAAGCTTCTTTGTAGCCCCTTCAGAAGAGGAAGACCTGTTAATTAATAAAACAAGCTCCCTGTGTAGTGTTGTATGGCAGACAATGTATTTTTGTAATACTGAGTGCCCAACCTGTTAGTTCTTTCAAGGAATACAGAAACAACCTGTGTTCTTTGCTACTTGCAAGTCATTGGTTTTTTGAGGTGTCTTCAGCTGACATTAAATACCTATTTTAATACTGATCTCTTGATTCTTGCACATACTGGTAGCTTGCTCAAGGCAGAAGTACCATTTATTTTCCTGCGTGGGCATTAATGACAGCTTTTGTGGAATGTTCTGAAGTGTCTCTTCCTGTGAGCCTTGCTTTGCTAGCTCAGCTCTGACACGTATTGCAGTGTGGTGGAAATGGTAATGAGGGCTTTCAGATCCTTTTCACAACGAGTTGCCTCAGTTTCGCATTTTCAAGATTTTGTAATTAGCGATGACAATTCTGTCTGCCATGTCACTCCTAACTTCCGTTACGATTTTCAATTTTTAATTTTGTTACGATTTTTAATTTTGTGCAGCAGTTGTAGCAAATGAGACCGTGACAGTGATGAATGCAAAGTAAGAGATTTGTATGGCCTGGTAGAGGTTTTGCCCGGCGGAAGCTCTCGTGCGTATGCTGCGTGACATAGAATCATAGAATGGTTTGGGTTGGAAGGGACCTTAAAGATCATCTAGTTCCAACCTCCCTGCCATGGGCAGGGACACCTTCCACTAGACCAGGTTGCTCAAAGCCACATCCAGCCTGGCCTTGAAGAGTTGTTCTGCCTGATCTGAATGCGCCCGGCAAATAGCTGCTGAAGACTCCAGTTGTACTGCTGAAATTGCTCACCATTCCGCTCTTTTTGCTTCCCCTTATCCACCGACTGTTTTCCCTTTGTAGGGGTTTTTCGGTATTCTGAGGCTGGCACAAGAGGACACCCCACCGAAGAACCTGCTCATTCGCAGCAGTATTGAAATGTTCCTGGCGGAACCTCTAATGTTACAGAGAGCACGTGGTTTTTCTGGTTTGGCTATTTTTAAGTTTTCTGTGCCTACCTTTTCATCTTAATGACACGCTAGGAGAGCACTTCGAGTCCCAACAAAGGCAGCCGAACTTTTTGAGTCAAAGTGGAAGGCTTTTTGCAAAACTTTGTGGAAGAGATCCAGTGCTGAATTTTATGTTCCTTAGTGAAGGGTGGTGAGTTAGAACATTCATATCTCGTGGGCCTGAACAGTTGATGACATCAGATACATGACCCAAATCTTTTCATCAAGGAGCCAGCTTGTTATTTAAAAAAAAGGCATTGGGAAAAGCAGGTAAATTGTGGTAAGGTTGAATGTTGAGGCAGAATGAAAGGAGGAGTGATGGGAGGGAGTTACAAATGCTCATGTGAGGCTTGGAGTAAAGAGGGAGGAGATTGCTTTGGGGAAACAAACACATTTAAAGGGAAGTGCTGGGAAAGGGATATTACTGTGTGTACAGTATGTACTACATGAAAGAAAATCTGAAAGGAAAGCTGGAGACTCTAAGCAGGACTGCTTATTTCTTCCCAAAGTTACCAAGTGCAGTAATGGTTTTAATTTTGTTTTGTTTTCTTTCCATAAATAAGCAGGAGAATCGACAGTGGATATATGGGAGCATTAACAGGCCATCTGGAAGTGGTGCTGTTGTGCCTTTGGCTAAGGTTTCCTGATAAGTTAACACTGCTATTGAGAGATCCGATGGGTCTCTTCCCCTCCTAACCTGTTTTCCTTGTCAGTGCTACCCCTAACCTGGCTGTGTAATGAGCTGAGTTGAACTGCTCTGAGCTAAAATGGTATGGCAAAGAAATTCAACCCAGGGGAATTCCCTGGTTGAATGTCTGTCCCCTCACGTGCAGAGGGTTGGCTTTAGGGGCACAAGCGAGTGATGGCAACGGGTAGACTACGTTTATTGCCAATACCAGCTTATATAATTTTAAAGTGATTGTGAAATTACAGCCTTAACCAAGAAACACTTGTCATCCCCTATTTTCATCATAACTTTGAAATGTGTTCAGTGGGTTTTGTTTCAGATCTGAAGGATAAATACGCAGTGAGTTCTATAATCACCTGGAAGGAGCTTGTGTGGTCTGTTTAGTAAGTACCTAATTACAGATGATGGCAAACATGTTGTTGGTACTGCAATTTGCAACAGGCCCTCCTTAACCATTTCTGAAGGCCTCTTAAATACATTAAGCCCTTAGAATGTTGTTTTTCACTTTGGCAATTCAGATGGAAATGCTAAGTATTTGCAGTTCAGTCCTTTTTAAACGTAGAATTTTGGCTTTTATGCCTAGTGTGCTTTTATAGCAGCATGCCTTGAAGAAATAGTTTCAAATGGTTGGGTTGCATCTATTTTCTATTGTTTCTTACTATTGTTGTCTTCTGTTATGTTTCAGGCTATGTAATACTCATTACTCTAAAGATTAACTGTGAATCTGGTTTGAATTAACTTATTCTCAGTGGTGTCAATAAACTTTGCTTCTGTCCTCTAACGCATGCTACTCCAGTGTTTGAGTCGTTATGAACATAATGAATGCAAGATGCTCGTGGTAGATATTGAGGGGTTAGGAATGTCAGCAAGCAGCTTGCCTGAGGCCTGTCTGCAAGTTTAGTCAGAGCAGGACAGTAACCTGTGGAGCTAATGCAACTTCTTTTAATGAATCATCTGACAAATCAGTGGATTTTACACCTGCTTTACAAACATGCATTTAACGATCGCTACCGTTAAAGAGCCATTTCAAAGCTGTGCGTTTGATAGCCGCTTTGGACTATCTCTTTACGCCAGCTGAACATGTGGCCACGTTAGTGGCTTCAGGCCTGCGAGGCTGAGTGCACCGACTTGCCAAGAAACACTGGGAGTTTGATAGAACAGTCTGTAGGCCATCTGATGCTTGCACCACCCACTGAGATTGCTCTGCTGTAAAATACTTAACAAAAAAAGCTAGCAATTAGGTTTCTCTGCCTTATGAAGACTTCAAGAAATCAGACCCTCAGACTCAATGCTTTTCACAAATTAAATATATTACAGTAACGCGGAATCAGTGAAAACTCTTTCCAGATCTTTCCAGAGTTAGCCTTTGTGTTGGGGAGGAAGAATGCTCTCTCTGAGGAGGTTAGATGTGGAACATCAGTTCCTTTATTTAAGTATGCAAAGGAGCAGCAGAAGGAAAACAGCTTTTCCACACAGAAATCTGTACCTCAGATAGACGTGACACAGATTGTTAGGGGATGTAAACTTGTGTTAGCATCACTGAAATCCCTGCGTTGATTTACAGCATCTATGGATACTTCCTGATAAACCTGTGGAGTATAACGTGTCTTGAGGTTTTCTTCTGTCCAGATATGTACACAAAAGAGAGGCGGTGAAAATTCTGTGGGTAGGTTTTAATTCTTGTACAAGTGAGATTACAGTGTGAATATAATGTGATAGTTTATGCTACTGTGAGGACCACAGAGTTTGTGAGAGACAAGCATCTTGGGAAATAACCTTAATAGGCTGCGAGGTGCGGGCACTAAGCTAATGAAGATGCCAGCTGCTAATAATTTCTCTGAAACAATACACACCAGTCTTCACTCAGTGCTGCCCTAACACAGTTGCAGAGCTTTTGGGCCAAGCTGAGCCACAATTTCTCCTCAGCCCACGTTATGTCCTATGCATGCACATACATGTTTGCTCTTGTGAGAACAGCCACTATTTCTTCCATGTGCTTGAGAGTTTGTTGTTGTTCTTCCTTTCCTCTTTGTGATGGCATAATTTGTTGTCTCTCATTTTTGGATCACTGTCCTGGAAGTGACTAGGAGCTGAGTCCTTCCCCAGCTTGCATGATTGCAAACCTAGAATAGCGCACTCACTTGATGTGGTGGATTTGGTCTACTGATTTCATGTGACTGCTCCCTGGATGGCTTCTAGCAGCCTTTTCAGAACACACTCTCTAGAGCCATGTGTGCACTTTGTTGCCCCAGTAGTAACTTGTGCATCTCTGTTGCTCCTCCTCTCTGGGTCTCTGGCAAAAGGCCTTCCCTACTGCCATCTTCTTAGTGCTGGTGCAGAAGCTACCTCCAGGAATACCTCCATACGTGAAATTGCTCCCTCAGATCTGTTCTGTTGCAGGAGTTGGCTCCAAATAGGTCTCCAGAGTGATAGCACCACCACATTTGAGCTGTGAAGTTGGCTCAGGCTCTTCAGGAAATGATGTTTGCTCCATGGATGTGGAATAAGTTTTATGAAGCGAAAGAGCAGTTGCATGCTAGTGACCATCTTCAGTCCATGCAAAGCACAGCCTTTGGGGTGAACTTGGGTGTGTGCTGCTCTTAACACTGCTTAAGTCTGATTCAAGAGTCTAGTATTTTCCATCCTACCCCTTGCTGACAAAGTGCATTTGTTTTCAATATTCTTCCTCTTCCAGCATCCTTTCTTCTGTCTAATCCCTCTACGTGATAGCAACTCCCTTTGCTGTACTGTTCCAGACAAGAGTGATTGTACCTGTTTTGAGAGGTCCTTTGGTACTTTTAAGAATGGAAAAAAAAAAAAAAAAATCCTGGAGTTAGCCCTACTGTTGGATTGATAACTACAATTTGAATTTCAGAGGTGTCTCTGGTTTCCTTAATTTTATTACCATGTGAAAGGATAATAAACTTTATTTAGTGATGAGATCATTTCTTACAGCCCAGGTGGTAAATGACAAAGAGGTGTGCTAAGGCAACCCTTGCCCTTGTTTGGCTTTTACAATGACCATTTCAGCAAAGCCACCCCAACAAACGGGACAGCTTCCCTTTGTCTATAGTAAAAAAAGAAGTTTTCATCAGGTTATTTTAATCTTGGAGAATATGAGATGTTATTAGGATAGGAGAATGGATTCAGGACTTCAAAACCAATTTAATTTACAGTGCAAATGCAGAATTTGGGGTGGCTTCTTAATTTTACTGATTTCTGTTTCCTGAACTCTGATTGTTCCATTTGTTATTTTTAAAAATATGCTCAGAATAGAAGGTTTGATCTTGTAGTAATTGCAGTTCTTTACTGGCATTTTGTGAATGACAGCCTTTTCATTCTAAACTTCAGTTAAGAGTGAAGCTATCGCTTCAGCTTTTCTCCTCTGCAGAGGTGGGTATGCCTAGGCTCTTGGCTTTAGGCAGGCACTCTTGCAGTTTTTCTGGAGTTCTGAACATGGGCTTTTTTTCCAATACAGGAAAAGCATTTCAGTGGCTGTCCAAAACGGCTGTTCTGAGCAGCCCTTGGTTTTCTTTCATAGCGTGCTCCCTGCTTCAGAATGGTCATGTTGGTTTGTTTGTTTTAAGTATTATATCTTTTAGGTATATTTATGGCTGGGGTTTTTTGGGGGGGGGGTTTAACCATTTTTCTGTCAGTCAATAATGTGGTCTGTAACTTTGAATTGAGTTCTATAGATGTTTGTTGTTACATCCAAGTGCAAGTATTAGAATAAACCCTTCTGCTTCAGAACTCGAGTGAGATGCTTGGCAAGGGGCTTTTGCTGAAATACGTGCTGACAGTATAGGTTTAGAGGCCTGATGGCAGAAAACTCAGATTCAGAACCTGGAATCCACGTGGAGGTACATGTTTGGGACATCCTTCACTGGGGTCACCTCCAGTGCAGGGAAGTGTCCTTCCCAGAGGTTCCAAATTTTTACATTCTCAGTAGAATGAATTCAGTGTCTCTGGTTTTTGAACTTCTGGAGATGGTGATATGGTGGTTGCCTAAAAATTTGGTTTGGATTCTCCAGTCCAACGGGACGACAGAATGGCAAGGCGGGGGGAGCGCTGTGATGCCCAGCCTGGCCTCTCTTCCCGTTTTTCTCCCCCACCAGGTGAAAGAAATGGAAGAGACGATTGAAGAGCTGCTGAGGAGGCTGGACGAGTTCTGCGGGATAACGGACGCGGTACGTGCCCTGAGGCCATGTCGCCGTGAGGCGGGAGGCGCGCGCGCGCGGGGCG
>NW_010261675.1:0-245 GCF_000690775.1 Eurypyga helias
CTTGGAGAAGGAGGAGCGGAGGGGTTTGGGGTTGTTTGCCTTTTACCATGCAGCGATCCCTCTGGTTTTCACCGCCTTCCCTTCCACGAAGTGTTTACGGAGCGGGAGGAGGGAACGGCCAACAACATGTTTTTGCATCTGTAGTACTGTACAGGGTGAACTTTTCACTTCCTCTCGCCGGCTCCGGCACATGTGTCTATTTTGGTGCTGGGCGCACATACAAACAAGCCATGTAGGGCACGGAG
>NW_010261675.1:396-672 GCF_000690775.1 Eurypyga helias
GCACGCCGCAGAGAAACAGCTGGAAAACAAGGAATGGGAGGAGGATGGGTAGGGGGCAGCCCCGAGAAAATCTCAGCCCCGCCGTGTCTCGGACCCTTCGGCACACACCAGGGAGACCCGGGCAACGCTCGGGCACTGCATCCCGTCAGCCCCGGTGTCTCCAGAGGGGAACAATCCCCCATGGAGCAGTAAAAAGGAAAAGCTCCTTCTGCCCACGGAGGGCCGGCGAGCGAGGGGGGCTGCTGCGTGGTCGGGGGCAGAAGGCACGCGGCTCCC
>NW_010261675.1:743-1097 GCF_000690775.1 Eurypyga helias
GGGAGTAAGCAAGGTTAAAAATAGATGATCACAACCAAACCACCAAGCAGACGACTGAAACGCTCCCTTCTCTGCCAAACAACCCCACCTGGGATGGAGTTTTCCTACCCAACGCCGCCGGGTTTAGAGCGCCGAGGAGCCGCTTGCTGCGCTGGAGGCCCCCGCAGAGCAGGGGCTGGCAGCTTTCCAAGGCTAGGGAGGAGGTTTTCCGGGCCCTGGAACAGGGGAGGCGGCGTGGGCCACATCTCGGCCGAGCCTGTAGCTGAACACCTGAACGCCTGCACACGGTTTCACAAACCGTCCGGCGACTTTTCCACGGGCGCCGAGCCGGAAGCGGGGCTTCACCTGCGGCTC
>NW_010261675.1:1704-1915 GCF_000690775.1 Eurypyga helias
TCTGGGGAAAGCATCACCGCTTGGCCCCCTCTCAACTAACCCAGGACAGTTCACCCCCCAAAATCAGATCCACCCCCCCCGGCTAGGGCTGAAGAGTGGTTTTGGCAGGGCGTTGTACCTCTGCTCCGCAGAGGCCCGGCTCGAGCAGCAGTGGGCTTCCCAGCCCGTGGATCGCCGGCCCGGCGACGGGGAAAAGGCCAGATGTGGCTCC
>NW_010261675.1:2105-4372 GCF_000690775.1 Eurypyga helias
GACGGCCGCGCCTGCTGATGCAGCTGTCAGCATCCTGATAAATGGGGGGGGGATGTTTTTGAAGCCAGGCCAGGGAACGTTTTTCTTCTGCTCCCTGACAGCAGCCATCCAGACGCGCTCAGCCCGAGGAGGGAGTGAATCCCAGGAGCTGCTCTATTGGCTTGTACCTCCACTCATCTGCCTCCAGCTCTTCCACCAGACCGGCTAGTTTTTCCATCCGTGCCACTTGTTGATCTGCGAGAAGTTCAAAGGTCACCGGGGTTTGCAACGACAGCGCAATCAAACTTTTCAATTAGATGCAAATTCCCGGCTGTCAGCGGGGAACGGAGGGGAATAAAACCCCACCGGGCCCAACCGAACGCAAACCCGCTCTGCCCCGCGCCAACGGCGAGACCGCGTCGCCGGGGGGAGCGGGGCCGCCTCGTCCAGCACCGAATGCCCACCTGCCCGCGTGCATTCAAGGCCCAACAGGGAAACACGAGGCCGATCAGCGTGCGGGGGTGAAAACGGGACGATGCTCCTTTCTTGAGCGTCAATATTGACAGCGGAAGGGAAAAGAAGTTGGGAGAGAGCGCGGTCAGCCCACGGCAGAGCGGGGTACAGCGCGAGGAACCCCTCGCTGAACGAGGGTCCTGCGAGGAGGACGTGGGTGACTGCAGCGGAAAGGCTCCGCCATCGGAGCGTGCTAATGACACAGAGGTCCCCGAGGGGGCCCTGGGACATCTTGTTCCCAACCGGCCGTGCGTTGGGCACGCGGGCTCTGTTCTCGATTCAATGGGCTGCAGCGGCGCGGAGGCGAGAATCCCTTCCCTTGGCTCAGCTGGAAGTTCAGCAGCGCCGCCGCCTCTTGGGAAAACAGCCCAGTACAAGCTAACTCGGTCGCAAGAGGCGGGAGGTAAAACGCACGTGATTTGTGCTGACTGCAGCAGTTTTTAAAGAGGGATTGTTCTCACTCCACCCCCTGCCGCCAAGGGCCTTTGGAAACTGTCAAACAACCAAGCCAAAAAACGATGACCTCGATTTTGGCTTTTTAAGCTTTTCCCTTTTCTTAACAGGGAGGCGACGGGTGCCGCGCAAACCAGTTCCAAAAGCTGGAGCTTCTCGGGGCGCCAGCCCCTGGGCGCCCCACCTGCCGCGGCAGCCCCCGGCCCCTACAGCTGCAGCAGCGCCAGGGCCGCGGGAACAACAGCTCTCCAGCCGGGCCTTGCTCTTCGGTTCAGAAATCCAGGATCACGGCCTTGCAAGCCGCTGCGTGCCCCCAGCCCTCCCCCGGCAGCCCTCGCCGACAGAAGACAGGAAACCTCTCCAGACTGAGACAACACGTGGAAGTACCCGTCCCAGCTGACGGGGAGCAGAAAGGATGTGACCCCCAAGCAGCAGACGCGGTCTGGTGCCAGGCAGAGCTCTGCCCCACGTCACGGGAACGCAAGCTGCCGCGCGGGCCAGCCCGTTGTTGGGTTACGGCACCTGGGCGAAGGCCCCAGGAGTTGAAACGAGACGCAGGGCTCTTCCTCGGGGAGGTAGGGGTTGGAGTCAGCCCTGTCACGCCACGCCGGGCACCTGCGCGTCTCCCGAGCACCTCCGCAAACCCAGCTTGACCCTGCCAGTGTCAGGAGGGCTGGGCAGGGAAACAAAGGCGGAATCCAGTGTCTCTTTGCCCGAGGCCGAAGAGACAGTCAGCGCTGGGCCAAGATCAGAGCGCGGGCGTTTCCTGCCCACAGCCTCTTCTTCTGGCCTCGCCTCTCGCGGAGGCAGCGCGGCACACGGCGATGGAAAAACAAGCTTCGAAAGGCACTGCCCGTTCCCACCCAGGTTGTGTGGGTTCCTGTCGCTCTGCATACGGCCTCCCTCCTCCTGGTCTGACCTAGCGTTCACGCGCCTACTTAAAAGGCCGTTCTGCCTCTTACGCGGTTGGCACGCGAGAACATGCCAGCCCCTCCTCCCCGCTCTCGCCGGCCACCTTCCCCAGTCGACGCGTGGTCCGAATCGACGGCGCTGCGGCGCTTACCGTGTTTCACTTGCTTTAATGTAGATGCAACCTGGTAGCTGAAGACAGACTCGCAGAGGAACCTTTCCGAGCCATCTGTAAAACAGAAAAGGGTATAAACTGGGAGTTTTAAGACCGAGCAGCCTTAACTGAGAGCCAGCAACCTGCTATTGTTACAGCCGAGGTGTGGCCTTCCCCCTCTGCCTATTCCAACACTTCCCTGAGCAGGGCTTTGGCTGGAGAGAATCAGGTTCAGGAGCACCTGAGGGACCTGAAGGTG
>NW_010261676.1:0-224 GCF_000690775.1 Eurypyga helias
ACAAATCATTGCGAGAGAAAAGCAGTAAATTCAACGATAAGAATTTGAAATTAAAATGTTTCGGCGCTTTTATATTCCGCGAAACACGAAACGAATGGGCTGTTTTGTGCCTGTTGCCATAAAGCCGCCGCCGGGCTCGGTCCCTCCCCGCTCGCTCTCCCTCCTCATCCCTCCTGCCCGAGCATCCGTGGATGAAGGCGGGTGATGGCGACGGGGATGGCGAC
>NW_010261677.1:0-510 GCF_000690775.1 Eurypyga helias
TGAGAGCAATGGGGGGTGGAACTCTTAAAAAATTGGGATACACATTTAGCAACAGCCGCCAACACTAGAGGATCTGTCAGTTGGGCTGGCCCAGCCCAATCAAAAATTCTATGTACTGTAGGAGATAAAGGCCTTGGTAGTGCATGTTAAAAATACGTTGGGAGAAACAGTCAGGGTTACTCCTGCCTCGAGGAAAGGCAAACCCATTCGTGGTATTGTTTTTGCTGAAGGACATGGGTGCACTTGTGAGTAATGCAAGAAGATAGGGAACTCCTCTGATGTGTACCTCAAGGGGATTTGATTATAGGTAAAACTAGTCAATTAATTAAATTGCATGAAGGACAATAATTGCTGTATATAACCTTTGTTCTGATGTGGGTTTTTTTGGAATTACTATAGCCAAGGTCACCTGAGCCAACAGAGGACATGCATTGCACAAGTGCAGCAGTGACCAGACCTTAGATGTGTTTGGCCCCCAACGATCTCATGCAACACTCCACCTTTCCTGTC
>NW_010261678.1:0-2546 GCF_000690775.1 Eurypyga helias
ATATATATATTATATATATATAATCCATTTCCATCTTCTCTTTCTGTTTTTCAGGGCGTTTAAGAGCAACATTACAGCAGAGTTTCAGGCTTACCTTTTCTATGCATCTCTTCCAGTGATCACATCCCCTTTTCAGCATCAGTTTCAGCTTTGGCAAAGCAGCTGAAAGAAGCAAAGAAGCTTCCAGCTGAGCAGCCATAAAAACGGCAGTCAGATTTCAGTGTTCAAAGCAAGACTAACCAACTACCATCAAAGCAAGAAAATCACCTATAAGTGAAGTGGTGTCAGACATACACAGTAAAAACTACAGTATTTGGCATGTCCCCAGATAACAAGCTATGCAATTTCATGAGAATGTATATTTTCAAAAACTTGATGGGAACATGCCACCAGAGTTAGAAAAACAGAACACAAAGGAAAACATACATAAGAAATACGTATTACTATGTGGGGGGGTCTGACTCCTTACTATTGCTGCTAATGCTAGAAAAATCATTAACAGGTAGGGAAAACGCAGCATCCTTTACCCTGTGTCCTAAACTAGGATGCCTTGGTGATTATCCTGAAGTACAGTAAAAATAATTTTGTAGCTACAAGTGGAATTTTTTATGTGGGCTTTTAGAGGCCAAGGTTTTACTGTAAGAAATGAGACCTGTATACTGAAAATTTTGTATGTTATGTTAAGGAAAACAACCAGAAACTTAGAATATGTACACTACAACATCTAGGCCCACAAAACACTAAACTCTCAACTTGCCCTTGGCTATTCCAGAGATAAACCTTCTCTGAGAAAACAGAATTATTTTTCAAATCCAGCAGGTGAGAAACACAACTGAATAAATATTTACCCCATCAACTGAGAAGCAGAGGGTGTGAATGAGTCCTGGTCAAGGCTGGAATGTGCAGAGCACTCTATTTGTTAAGGCAATACTATATACTTCAAATTAAGAGATTGGTGAAAACACCCAAACTTTAGGCAGACAGCCTCTTAGGACGTTTCCAGAATTGTCTCTGACACAACAGCAAAGTTACAGTATGTGAATGTGGGCAGATCAGCATTACACTTGAACTTAAGAGCTGGGCCTTTAAAACAGCTTCTTTTAGAAAAAGCAACCACGACCATAACCAGACGCACAGCGTGTGCAGAGAAACATCCTTTGTCTCTTGCCTGTGGGCTCTCCTACACTACATGCTGGAACCAGACACACTCAGACATGTGGCAAGCAGTATTCATATGTTTGGTTTACATTAATGAATTAATTTTAGTTCCTTCAAGTGTTCTAATGTATAGGATGAAACAGGGAACCTGTAAAGAATTAGGGCTAGGAAGGAGGGTATAGCTGTGTTCCTCATGTCCTGTACGTATTCTCAGTGGGGCTAGCGAAGGCTGGAGAGACTAGGGAACAGGAAGCTTGTGGTACAGCACAGAATCAAAATGACAGCTCCCTGCTTAGCAACTTTGCCATTCATTCCTTCCACAGGAACTTGGAGAGAGTGAGATGGGCTCCCCCAAGCTCAGCCCATCCCATCCACTGATTCAGTGAAGCAGGAGCTGAATCAGCAGGTGGTTATTGCTTCCCAGCCCTACACACTTCTCACCTCCTTACACAAGCAGCACGGCTTGGGTGGGAGACAGTGCGTCTGGCCGGGATCATTTTAACTCTCCAGTCGCGCTCTGCAAAGCAGTCGGACGTTTAAAGCAACTTTACCACTCCTCACCCAGACACAAAAGTGAGCTCCAGCCGAGATCCTGGTAAGTACAGAACTGCTGAGCAAAACATCTACAATCCTACATTACTACTAATTCAGCGTAGGAATAAGAATAGCAAAAACATGGCCTGTGCGATATTTATTTAATAGCTAATTATGTTAAAAATGCACGACTGAAATATATGGAGCTTTTTCTGTTTGGAGTAAAAACGATCCAAATACTTTCTTGTTTATGAAGAACTCAAAAAATTAATGGAAAAAGCTAATGCAATTAGCTAAATTAGCTAAATGCAATTAGAAGAAGTCTAAGATTCCGCCGAAGTAGATGATGTTAGAAGCCTCCCGGTCTAAGGCCTGCGCTCAGACCAGGCCGCGCTACGCCAGCGCCTGCCCCGGCTGCGAGCACGACGAGCGGGGGTCAGACAGTTGCTGAATTTAAGGTACGGGTTCCCATCAGACTGCCCGAGCCAGGAGCATTAGCAGGCAAGAAGCGAAGGTGAATTATCTTGTTCCTGAATCAGGCCTGAGTAATTCTGTTCGTTAAGCACTGTTCGGTGACGTTTATCGCGCAAGTAAGCGATTAGGGATGGTGACATTTATAAATACAAATAGGAAGAGCTGTAATGGCAATTATCGAGGTAGACCCTGTGTTCCTTGGTGCTTAAAAGTTTGAAACAAGCACAACGGGTTTCGCCCACCCGGATGCTTCGAATTAAGCGACTAACATCGTGGTCTTTTCCGCAGCCTCCCGCGGCCATGGCCGCGCAGGGCGTCCGGGGCCGACAGGTTTATGGGTACAACGGCTACTCCTCTGCCCGTTGGGCCCCGCCCTCCCC
>NW_010261679.1:0-843 GCF_000690775.1 Eurypyga helias
GTCTGTGATTCTGTGATTCTATGGCAGCCTCCCACCCCGCTGCCGGAGCTGTGCTGGGCCAGGAGGAGCTCCCACACCATGAAGGTGTCGGGGCGAGAGTGGGGTGACCCCAGCTGGAGCCCTGGCACCAGGGCAGGGCTTCTGGGGAAGGCGGATGGTGGCCAGAGCCCCTCACCGCCACCTCTCCGGCCTGGGAGAGCTGCAGGGCCAGAGGCGCGCGGTGTCGGAGTGAGGGGTCGGAGCGCGGTGGGGCTGCAGCTGGCAGACCCCAGGAGGGAAGGCTCTCCTCGGGAGAACTAAGGATAAAGGTGTAAATCAGGGCGCTCCAGGGCTCCCCTTTCCCTCCAAGGAACAACAGCCAGCCGGGGGAGAATCATAGAATCACAGAATGGTTTGGGTTGGAAGGGACCTTAAAGATCATCCAGTTCCAACCCCCCTGCCATGGGCAGGGACACCTTCCACTAGACCAGGTTGCTCAAAGCCTCATCCAGCCTGGCCTTGGACACTTCCAGGGATGGGGCATCCACAGCTTCTCTGGGCAACCTGTCCCAGTGCCTCCCCACCCTCTCTGTGAAGAATTTCTTCCTGACATCTAATCTAAACCTCCCTGATTTCAATTTATACCCATTACCCCTTGTCCTGTCACTAGGAGGCTGGTGTCTGCCCGTCCCTGTGCATCCCCGGCCTTAGTGCGAGTTCCCGGGGTGGCAGCTGAAGCGGTCGTGGGGCCAAGGAGCCCTTGGATGTGTTACCTACCCCCGCTGGCATCTTCTGCTTTACTGAAGAACTGTACAAGAGCAAATTGGTTTGCGATCATGGAATTTACAGGCCCGGGCATTGGGG
>NW_010261679.1:877-1099 GCF_000690775.1 Eurypyga helias
TGTGGGTGCTGGGGTGTGGGAGTGAAGGTGGCTGTCAGCGATTGCCCCCCAGGACTCTCTGGGGCAGGACCGGGGTGAGCTGCTCCCTCATCCCCATCCCTGCATTTGGCTGAGACCGACGCGTGAGACCTCGCGTGCGCTGGGCGGAAAACAGCACAGAAGACGATGGTTTTCCAAGGGTGAGTTTTCTGTCAGGAGGATGGAGGGACTTTTGGACTCTTT
>NW_010261680.1:0-333 GCF_000690775.1 Eurypyga helias
TGTCGCTCGTGTCACTGACTTCCTGGCAGCAGGAGCCTGTCAGGAGGCCGGCGTCATGTTTATTTTCGCGAGGCGGATAAAATCCTTTGGATTGTAAACCTTCTTGGCCTGGATTCGCGCACGACTCCTAATCCTCCGCTACGACACAGGGAATTCAGGATGAGCCTGATTAATAATTACATTATACAGCAAAGGGAAGGGGGGCTGCAACCCGCTCCCACGCTCTCCCTTCCAGCGGAGCGGGATGCTGGGATGGGATGCTGTGGGGCTCCGGGCTCTCTGTAGCCGGAAAGGATGCTCCGGCTCGGTGGAGCAACACCTTCATGCTGGTGA
>NW_010261681.1:0-9679 GCF_000690775.1 Eurypyga helias
GCTGCGGGGAAGACCTGGGCAGGGTTTCCCTACTCAACAGGGGATGTATCGGGACAGGGGACTCTCTTACGTGCCCCAGTCCCTCCTGATCACCCCTTTACCCCACATGGGCACCCCCTGCCCAGCCCCATGGTTGGACCCCAGATGGTTCCCACTCCTGGCACCCGTTTGGATGCTGCCCATTGGATGGAGCTGGGTGTCCCCAGCATCCTCCAAGCATATCCCTGCAGGCTTCTCTCCCTGGGACCGGCAGTGTCCCTGGTGGCACAGCTCAAGGCTGGCTCTGAGGTCCTCCTCTTCATCCCACCTGAGTCTGAAGTGTCCTTTTGTAGTCACAGAAGACCACCATTCCTGCCTGAGGGACATCTTGTGTCCCCCCAAAAGACCGTGCCAGCAGTGGCCTGCTCTCCTGCTGCCTGATAGCCACGGATGCATGTCAATGAGTCCCAGTCCCCAGTTGGGCACAGCTCCAACCTTTTAACCAAGAAAGTGGACATGGCACTGCTTGGGCCCCCCCATGGTCCCCTCCTGCTGGCGTGCGGGGAACTGTTGCCCCAGCCACCAGTAACCCCTTGCTCACTTGTCCTCGCAGCTGAAGCTGGACAAGGTGAACAGCACGGCCACCCATCACCGCCTCCGCGCCCTCCTGGAGGACCTGGTGGAGATGGAGAAGGTTCTCCGTGATGTGGACATCCTCTCGGCGCTGGCCAAGCTGCTGCCCAGGGGAGCCTGTGCCAGCAAGGCCCCGCCACCCACTGCCAACAGCACTGGCTGGGCCGGCACTAACACCACTGCTGGCAATGCCACAGCGGAGGAGGAGGGCACCGGGGGAACCCCGGCCGGTGACGACAATCCCCAGGGACAGTTCTCGGCGTTTGTGCAGCTCTGGGCGGGGCTGCAGCCCATCCTCTGTGGCAACAACCGGTAGGAGCCCTGGGGGACAGAGATGGCCAGATCCAGGTGCTGTCTGGTCAGGACAGGGGTGGGGGACAGCCCGCCCTGCCTCTGCCCACGGCCAAGGGCCCTGCTCAGCCCTTCGTGAGCGCGTCGGAGGTGGGTGCTGCATGGCATCCTTGTGCTGCGGCTGAGAGAAGCTCCCTGTGCGGGGCAGCAGTGCGCCGACACGGGAGTCGGTGTGCAAGCACCCTGTGGGCAGGGGTGGGGGCTGCCCGCAGTAAGGGGTGCTGGGGCTGGAGCAGACTTGGCAGCCTGAGCCCCCTTTGCAGGACGATTGAGCCCGAGGCGCTGAAACAGGGCAACATGAGCTCGCTGGGCTTCACCAGCAAGGAGCAGCGGAACCTGGGCCTCCTCGTGCACCTGATGACCAGTAACCCCAAAATCCTGTATGCACCCGTGGGCACTGAAGTGGACAAGGTTATCCTGAAGGTGAGGGTGCAGAGGCCAGGACGCCTGTCTTTCCTCTCCCACTCTGGACCTCCCTGCCCAGATGGGCTGAGCAGGGGCCAGAATCGGGCAGCTACCCTGGCCCTTGTTGGGATAGTGATGGCTGCTGGGAGGTGGGCAGAAACCTCCATGGGTGCTTGCCATCCCAGAGAGCAGGGAGGGGCCCTGCCTCTTCCCTTGTGACCTTCCTCCCTGCCAGGCCAATGAGACCTTTGCCTTTGTGGGCAATGTCACCCACTATGCCAAGGCCTGGCTGAACATCTCCCCCGAGATCCGTACCTACCTGGAGGAGGGCAGGCTGCAGAGGCGCATCCGCTGGCTCCAGCAGGTAGGATAGCGCTGCCAGGACCCAGCCTGCCTGGGCTTTACTGCCCTGGGGGTGGGAAGAGGGTATCCTGCCTCCAGTCATCTTGTAGCTTCTTCATGTGGAGCTCTTGGGTGCTCCTGGGTGCCCACCCTGCTCTTGCGAGGAGCAGGCTGGTTCCCTGTGCAGGGTGGACGCTGTCTGCACATCCCCAGGAGCAGCGTTGGGTCCTCTCTGTGTCCCTGGGTCTGAGAGGCAGGGTGTATCTCAACTTCTCCCTCCCTTGCCTCCCTCTCTGTCCTAGTTCACTGCTGACCTCCACAAGCACCCAGAGATTCTGAATGTCTCTGACAGCGATGTTCTCCACAACCTCCTCAACGGTAACTTCTCCCTGCCCAACGCCAGCGTCCTGCTCCAGCAGCTGGACACCATCAACAACGCCGCCTGTGGCTGGGTCCACTTCATGGCCAAGGTGAGGTTGTGGGCGCCGGTGGGAGCATGGGTGCTGGAGGCCCCCATTGCCCGCAGACAGGCTCTGTGGGGCTGAGAGGGGTCAGGTCCACACAGACCTCCTTAAGGCCATGGGCTGGGTGCCCTGGAGATAGTGGCTTCTGCAGGGTCAGGAGCAGATGTCAGCGGTGGAGGTGCCCATCCACCGATGGGTTTGGGGCCTCGTGGTGTGGCTGCGGGTGGCACATGCTGCACCATGGGCAGGGTCCGTGTGCTTAGACCCACGAGGGGCAGTGGGGTCTCACAGGACTTCCCATCCCACTAGGTCAGCGTGGACATCTTCAAAGGCTTCCCGGATGAAGAGAGCATTGTCAACTACACCCTGAATCAGGCCTACCAGGACAACGTCACGGTCTTTGCCAGTATGTCCCTGGGAACCAGCCCCTTCGCAGGGGTCCCTGAAGCCGTGTCCCTCTCCGGCTGTGCCCTGGGCTGGGTCCATTGGCTTTGGACATGGCTCCCTTGGCGCATGTGTTGGGTAGATGAGTGGTACCCATGCTCTGCCCCTGGCTGAGCCCTGCCAGGTGCAGCACCCTGCCACTGTCCTGGCTCTCCCATCACCGCTGCCTGCTGTCCACATGCCCTCACATCCTGTGCCAGGATCGTGCCCGCCCTGCTCCCCTGTGGCAGCCCTTGTCTGGGACATGCTGAACCCTTCCACATCCCTGCCCGTCGCTGCGGGCCAGCCGGTGTGGCTGTCTCCTGTCATGCCAGCAGGCTCACTGCCTCTCCCGCTGCCTGCAGGTGTCATCTTCCAGACCAACAAGGATGGCTCACTGCCCCCCCACATCATGTACAAGATCCGGCAGAACTCCAGCTTCACGGAGAAGACCAACGAGATCCGGCGGGCCTACTGGCGGCCTGGGGTGGACGCTTCTACTTCCTCTACGGCTTTGTCTGGATCCAGGGTGAGTGCCAGCTCCCTGCCACAGCTGTCCACGTCTGTGCCCCTGCCCACACTGCCCACTCAGCTTGGCCTCTCCTCTTCCTCCCCAGACATGATGGAGCGTGCCCTCATCAACACGTTTGTTGGCCATGACGTGGTGGAGCCTGGCAACTATGTGCAGATGTTCCCATACCCATGTTATACCCGGGACGAGTGAGTAACACCCTCATGGGCAGGGGCAGGACCTTCCCTCTTCCCTTTTGCAGGCCAGGAAACTTCAGCTAGGAAAAGGGGATAAGTCTGGGGACTGGAGAGAGATTGGTCACATTAGGTGTGATGAGCAGCCAGTTAAGCCCTGTTCCTTGGACTGTCAGGTTAGGAAAGCAGGGGAAGGATTTTGTGCCCAGTTCGCAGCTGAAGTGAGGAACTCATGGCTGGGGAGTGTTGGAGGCCAAAAGACTTGAGGAGAGCAAGAGGATTGTGGTAAATGGATGGCACATGGGTCTGTCAGTGGTTATTGAACACAGTCCTATGGAGAAAGCACCTAGAGAAGTCCCAGAGCCACCAGCTCCCCAGGGCAGGAGAGTGGATAGTGCCCCATCTACAGCAGGGTAGGCAGGGCACTGGGCCAAGCCCATGGCTGCTGGATGCCTGCCTGCCAGAACCTGACATCCAGGATGCCAGATTATCCTGCGGGCTCGTGCAGGAGCTGTTTCAGGGCACTAAGGAGTTCTGGACCAGAGGGCTGGTTGTCCCTGGGCAGTGGCAGAGCCTCTCCACTGTCCTCTTCCCCAGGGTCTCCCTGTGTCTCTGCGGGGGTGCCACTATCCAGCTCTCCCCTTTCTTCCTCTACTCCACCAGCTTCCTCTTCGTCATTGAGCACATGATGCCCCTGTGCATGGTGATCTCCTGGGTCTACTCGGTGGCCATGATGATCCAGCACATTGTGACAGAGAAGGAGCATCGCCTGAAAGAGGTTGGGATGGTGGGAGAGATCCCTAGGGAGGAGCTGGCATCTCTGAGCTCTAAGTTCTGCTCTGTATCCCTGGGCACCTTTGCCATGCCTGGGGGGGTAGATCCCACGTCCCTGGGCTGAGCTGGTCCTTCTGAGTGTCCCCAGCATGAGCCTTGTTCAGTGCCAGAGGGAGCTGAGCCTGTTGGCACCCTGGCACAGGGTGCTGTGGGCTTTCCACTCCCAACAGGCCCCCCAGGACCCCTCGGTGTGGCCTGTTGCTCTCCCAACTGCAGCAAGTGAGGCAGCAGGCCTGTGCGGTGTAGGGGACAGCCCTGCTCAGCAGCTTTGGCCTCGCAGGTGATGAAGATGATGGGCTTGAACAATGCAGTTCATTGGGTGGCTTGGTTCATCACCGGCTTTGTTCAGCTTTCCATCTCGGTCACGGCACTCACCGCCATCCTGAAGTACGGCAAGGTCCTGATGCACAGCGATGTCCTCATCATCTGGCTCTTTCTCGCCATCTACGCAGTGGCCACCATCATGTTCTGGTGAGCTGTCTGGTCCGCTCTGTGGGGTGAAGGGGCATGGGCAGCATCAGGGTCCTTGTGCCATGGGGCGAGGGTGCTGGGAGCTGTGTGGGCAAGAGCCAGTGGAGGGGCACAAGTCCCCCCTGAGAGCTGAATCGAAGGGTCCATTTATCGCCCCAACACCACCAAAATCGCACTGTGTGGGGAAGGCCCTGGCGGCGTAGGATCTGAGGTGACGCTCTCCTCCCTGCAGCTTCCTGGTGTCAGTGCTCTACTCCAAGGCCAAGCTGGCCTCTGCCTGTGGCGGCATCATCTATTTCCTCAGCTACGTGCCCTACATGTACGTGGCCATCCGGGAGGAGGTGGCACATGACAAGATCACGGCCTTTGAGAAGTGCATTGCGGTGAGTTGGCTGCGGTTCTGGGGAGGTGCTTAGCTCCAGCTTTGCCCTGGGCACCCCGTGTCCCATACACAGGCCACCAAGCTGTCACCAAGCCCTGGGCAAAGCTCTGCCTGTATGAACCAACTCCCCAGGGATTTTTGGAGGCCTGTCCAGAAGGTTTGGTGCCTCCCAGGGCAGGGAACATTTCTGTGGGGCTGGGTGGGGCAGCACTGGGTAGGAATTCACCTCAACCTGTTCCTCTGGACCTGGCCTGTGGCTCCTGCTGATGGTCCCCTTCCCTCCACCTCTCTGCAGTCCCTCATGTCCACCACGGCCTTCGGACTGGGCTCCAAGTACTTTGCACTGTACGAGGTGGCCGGTGTGGGCATCCAGTGGCACACCTTCAGCCAGTCGCCCGTGGAAGGAGACGACTTCAACCTCCTGCTGTCCATGATGATGCTGATCGTGGATGCTGTGGTGTACGGGGTGCTCACGTGGTACATTGAGGCCGTGCACCCAGGTACATGGGGGCAGTGGGGCGCAAGGGCATCTCTGATCTTGCGGGACCCTTTTTTCTGGGGACACTGCTGGTTCCTGATGGTGCTCAGCCCTGACATCGTGGGATTTAGTACGTGTCTTCAGGGTCCCCTGCGTGTGACCTGCTGGGGACACCTACCCCCATGTCTTGACCCACTGATGGCACCAGCAGGTTTCTTGGAGATTTTCAGTCGTGTGTCTCTCTTCACTGGCCGGCTGTAGCAAAGCAAAGTGTCTGTGGCTGGAGCCATGGTTCCCCCTTACCGCTTGCTTGGGCAGGAGTCTCAGCAGCTTCCTTTGCTTTCCTAGTAAAACCATAGAATCAGAGAATCTTTCTGGTTGGAAAAGACCTTTATGATCATCAAGTCCAGCTGTTAACCCAACACTGCCAAGTCCACCCCTAAACCATGTCCCTCAGCACCTTGTCCACACACACCTCTTAATTCCCGCCTGGGATGGTGACTCCACCACCTCCTGGGCAGCCTGTTCCTGTGCCTGGCAGCCCTTTTGGTGAAGAAGTTTTACCTAATATCCAATCTCAACCTCCCCTGGTGCAACTTGAAAAGCGTGAGCCAGGCCCAACTGAAAGGCTAGAGGTCTTGGCTTCCTTGCACAGCCCAGCAGCGTCACCCTGAGCCCAGCTGGCCAGATGCCAGCAGCCCCCACCCCTCAGAGATGCCCCTGAGCTGGGGAAACCTTTCAAGCCCATGCCTGTGCCCGTACCTGTGCCAGGCTCTGCCTTGGCCCTTGGCTAGCTTCTGGACAGATGTGGATGCAGGCTGGCCCTGACTCCACAGGCGCTGTGCTTGCAGGCATGTTTGGCTTGCCGCGGCCCTGGTACTTCCCCTTCCAGAAGTCCTACTGGCTGGGCAGCGGGCGCGTGGAGACCTGGGAGTGGAGCTGGCCCTGGTCCCGCACCACCCGCCTGAGCATCATGGAGGAGGATCAGGCCTGTGCCATGGAAAGCCGGAGGCTGGGTGAGGGCAGACACAGGGGACTGGGGATGGCTTTGGCTCTGCTGCAGGGTCCTGCACGGACCCCACTGTGTCCACTCTGCCCTTCTTGGGGCAGGGTCCTGGGCCGGGTGCAGCTGCCTGTCTGGGAGCTGCTGCCCGTGGTGTGGAAGGGGGGAGGGTGGTGAGAAGCAGAGGGGAAGGGGTCATGAGCCAGCACAGCCAGTATGGGATGGAGGTGGGGAGGTGCCCTGGGGAGCACCACCCCAAGCCCAACCTCCCTGCCACCCCCCGGCTCCTGACCGCCCCACTTGCAGCAGAGGAGACACGCGGCATTGAGGAGGAGCCAACCCACCTCCCCTTGGTCGTCTGCATTGACAAGCTCACCAAGGTCTACAAGACAGACAAGAAGCTCGCGCTGAACAAGCTGAGCCTCAACCTCTACGAGAACCAGGTGGTGTCCTTCCTGGGGCACAATGGCGCAGGCAAAACCACCACCATGTGAGTGCCTGTTGGGACGGCCATGGGCTGTGGCCTGGCCAGCCCCCGTGGGTGGGGGAGGTGCTGCATGCTGGCCTTGCAGGGCCCTGTGGCAGCTGGTGCAGTGCCCAGTGGGTGGCAGTGTGGATGTGGGGGTGGCAGACAGTGGGGTGGGCAGTGGGCACATGGCCCTGCACTGCCACTGCTCTGCCCAGGGCCCAGCAGACGCTCTGGGAGGTGGTGGTTGGGACGGGGACCAGATGGAATACAAGGTCCCTCACATTGTTGCCTTTCTCCATCCATCCAGGTCCATCCTCACTGGCTTGTTCCCTCCGACCTCGGGCTCCGCTACCATCTATGGCCACGATATCCGGACAGAGATGGATGAGATCCGGAAGAACCTGGGCATGTGTCCTCAGCACAACGTGCTCTTTGACAGGCTGACAGTGGAGGAGCACCTCTGGTTCTACTCGCAGCTCAAGAGCATGGCAGAGGAGGAGATCCGCAAGGAGATGGACAAGTAGGGACCCCCAGCTCCTTTTGCGCCATCTGTGTCTTTTGCATGAGTGGATCCCCTCAATGCTGGCTGTGCTGGGGAGGGTGAGCGGGGAGCAGGGATGTCACCTGGAGCAGCTCCACCAAGTGCTTTTCAAAACTTGGGGTATCAGGCTGTGGAAGCCAGCAGAAGATGCTTCTGTAGCCTGGCTGCAGTTGGGCTGTCCTGGTGGGCGAGAGCTGTAGGTCCCACACAGGGAAGAGGCATCATGTGCTCCCCCAGGCACGGATATGGCCCCCCCCAGCATTCCTGGTGCTTCTCCCCTGTCCCCAGGATGATTGAGGATCTGGAGCTCTCCAACAAACGCCACTCCCTGGTGCAGACCCTCTCTGGGGGCATGAAGAGGAAGCTGTCGGTGGCCATCGCGTTTGTAGGCGGGTCACGGGCCGTGATCTTGGATGAGCCCACGGCTGGTGTGGACCCGTATGCACGCAGGGCCATCTGGGACCTGATCCTCAAGTATAAGTCAGGTAAGCGGAGGTGGGCCAAGCCCAGCATTGCTCCTCTGGCCGCGGTGGCACTGGCCTCTCTGCTGAGCTCTGTGCCACCATCAGGGAGGACCATCCTGCTCTCTACGCACCACATGGATGAGGCTGACCTCCTGGGTGACCGTATCGCCATCATCTCCCATGGCAAGCTCAAGTGCTGTGGCTCTCCACTTTTCCTCAAGAGCACCTATGGCGATGGCTACAAGCTGACGGTGGTGAAGAAGCAGTCGGACACCAGGAACGGCACAGGTGGGGGGGCAGTGGGACCCTGTATTTAGAGGAGTAGGTGGGATGAGCCCTTCTGCAGCCCAGGAAAGGAGCAAGATGTCAACATCCAAGTGCTCCCACCCCGAGTTTGCACAGGCCACGTGGACGATGGAGAGGGACGGGGCAGGGGTATAGGTGGCATCACTTGGTCTTGATTCCTCCCATCTGGGTCCTGGGTTAGACCCTGTGTGGTGGCAGACCCTGTGTGGAGGCACCTGGCACAGCCTCCAGGTGCTGGTTCTGTCCGGCCTGTGGGCTGCTGGGATGTCCAGAGTGGGCCATGGTGCAGAGCACTCTCCCCAGGCCAGGCAGGGCGGCCGGGAAGCCTCCAGCACCCTGCAATGGAGGCTGGAGGGCCCCCCACAGTGCTGGGGTGTAGTGTGGACATGGTAGGTCCTGATGGTAAGGTGAGAAGTGACTGGCTGGTGCTGCCCCTGTGCCATAGAGCCAGGCCAGCTGCACAGCCCCCTGGCCCACTCCTCTGTCAGCCCCTGCTCCGAGCCCCGCGTCTCCCAGTTCATCAAGAAATACGTGGCCTCCTGCCTCCTCATCTCGGACACCAACACTGAGCTCTCCTACATCCTACCCAGTGAGGCTGTCAAGAAGGGCTGCTTCGAGAGGCTCTTCCAGGTACCCACAGGGGCTGGTGGGTTGGGCGGGCAGGTGGTTGCGGGGGCCCATGGCGCTGTGGGCACCTCCTGCCCTCCTCACGCTACGCTTTGCCTCCACAGCACTTGGAGCAGAGCCTGGAGGAGTTGGACCTCACCAGTTTCGGGCTGATGGACACCACACTGGAGGAGGTCTTCCTGAAGGTGTCTGAAGAGGACCAGTCTCTGGAGAACAGTGATGTGGGTACGGGCAGCAGAGGGGCACACAGTGCTGCTGGGGCTGGCGCGGAGCTGTGTGCCTTTGCATGGGCTTGGTGGCTCCTCTCCCCTTGCGTGTGGCCACAGGAGTCTCCTCTCCCAAGAGGAGGAGTGATCTCCAGCAGAGCCTGTCTTGGCCAAGGGCAGCCGGCCTCTGCTCCACTCTGGGTTTGCAGAGCAGATCCATCCCCTCTCCATGCCACACTGCAGTGAAGGGTGGTATGGCCAGTGGTGACCCCCCTTCTCCTTCCAGACATGAAGGAGTCCAAGAAGGATGCTCTGCAGCCACCCGCCCCTGAGCTAGGCCCGAAGCCTGAGGCCAACGGGGAGCCCCTTGCTGAAACAGCTGTGCCGGAGAAGCCCGAGGTGGAGCTCAGCAACCTGGTGACCTGCTCCAAGCTGGCACAGTCACAGGCGTCCCTGCGCTCAGCTTCCTCTGTGGGCTCTGTGCGGGGTGACGAAGGTGGGGCTTATTCCGAATTCTTTGGGGATTATGCGCCCCTGTTTGATAACCGGCAGGACCCCGATAACATCAGTCTGCAAGGTTGGTGCTGCCGGTGCCC
>NW_010261681.1:9698-12585 GCF_000690775.1 Eurypyga helias
GGAGGGTGGCCAGGACAGTGGCACTGCCTGTCCCTGCACCTGGGCAGGGCAGAGCTGTCCCTGGCCAGGGCATGCGGGTGTGCCAGGGGTGAGGGGCTGTGCCTGCTGGGGTGAGACCCCACGGTGGGTCTGGTGATGCATCTGCCCAGACGCCGTGCCCAGAGAACCGCAGCCTGGGTGGGAGGGCTGGGGATGGGCGTTTGCACCTCCAAGTGGGTAGCATGTGCACCGGGGGGGGTCCCATGCTGAGTCACGGGGCCAGCGGGCACGGGCACAGCCGGCATCAGCTCTGCTCTTTGCCTCCCTCAGCTCCCGCCAGTGCCACCTTGCAGACTCGCCCCACTAACGCGCTTGCTCTGGCGCTGGCGTCTGGTCGGGTTGTCCCCCCTTGGCCCTTGAGCACAGAGTTGTCTTCCAGTTGGTGGCTTCACCCTTCATACCCTGGCCCGGGCCTGGGGTTCTCCCTGCCCGAATGCTGGGAGGGCTGGAGGATGCAGGCTGCAGGCAGGTGCCCTGAGGCTGCTGTTTCAATCATAAATCCTTTTCTGGGTCATCCCAGCAGCTCTTGTCATGATTAATTCAGGGATGTGCCACCCTGCCTCTCCGGCCGAGGCTGCTCCGAGTGTTGTGATTTGAGTTGCAGGAGGCAGTGTCATGGCAAAGCTACCTGGGCCCCAGCCCTGTGCCCACTGCCTCACTGGGTCCCCCCACCCATGTTCCATTCCTCCTTTCTGACTGTGATGACTCCTCACCAGCTGGGAGAGCTGATGGGAGAATGGGGGCTTTCTGCCAAAAAGCACCAGTTTAGATTGGTTTTTTTTTTAAACTGCTGTCTAAATTTCCCATTCTGGGCCAAGAGGAACCCACCAGCAAGCTGCCTTGCTTCACGCCACGGTGATGACTTGGCTTGATGGCCGTCATGGTTGGGTACCACCCTGTCCCTTGGGGCAGCTGTGCCTGGCTCGGTGCACAGCTCGGTGCCCATCTCGGCTCCCTGGGGGCCAGGGTGGGTGCGGGACTGCCCGTGCTACAGGGCTGATGTCCTTCTCCCCTCCCAGAGCAAGAGGTGGAGGTGGAGGCAGAGGACGATGACCTGGCTGGGCAGGGGAGCTTCAAGCTGGAAGGCTCGTGGCTGAAGCTGCGCCAGTTCCACGGGCTGATTGTCAAACGCTTCCACTGCGCCAAGCGCAACACCAAGGCCCTCTTCTCACAGATCCTCCTGCCTGCCTTCTTCGTCTGCGTGGCCATGACAGTGGCACTCTCGGTGCCCGAAATAGGTGTGTGCCAGCCACCCACCCGCATTCTGGGTGCAGCTGGTGGTCCCTTCTGCCTGCCACAGTGGTCGGTGGGGATGCTGCCTGGGCGAGGATGAGGACAAGGCTTGTGGGTGCGAGCGGTTCCTGTCCTTGTCCCCGCAGGTGACCTGCCACCCCTCATTCTCTCGCCATCACAGTACCACAACTACACCCAGCCTAAAGGCAACTTCATTCCTTATGCCAACGAGGAGCGGCGTGAATACCGGTGAGAGTCGCTGCTCACTGGTGTCCAGTGTCCCCTGCCCCATCCCCTTTCCCATCACTGTCTCCATCCCCAGGACTGCAAGGGGGAGAGCAGGGAGGGCAGCCTGCAGTGGGGCTGGCACCAGCACTGGCTCTGGCTTGGAGCAGAGCCTGGCCAGTGCCATGTCCCCTCGCAGAAAGCAGCCTCCGTCCTCCCCAGGGTGTCTCTGGGAGAGGTGCCAGCCCTGCTGCTGGCTGCGGTCGGCAGCTCAGCTCACGGCAGGCATGGACAGTGCGTGGGGTTCAGCCATGGCCGTTCAGCCACGATATATGCCAAAGCCTCAGGGATGTCCCAGCAGAAGGCGGCCAAGGTGGTGAGGCCTGTGTCTCCTGCCCCTCGCTCCTCCTCACCCACTCCTCTCCCCCAGCCTCAGGCTGTCTCCCGACGCCAGCCCCCAGCAGCTGGTGAACACCTTCCACCTGCCCTCTGGCGTGGGGGCCACCTGCGTGCTCAAGACAGCCTTCAACAACACGCTGGACCAGCCCATGCAGACCCTCAACCTCAACAGTAATGAGTCCAAGATGCTAGCAGCCAAGTACTTCGACGCCATGTGCATCGACTCCTTCACCCAGGGCCTGCCGCTGTCCAACTTTGTGCCGCCACCCCCATCCCCGGCTCCTTCTGACTACCCTGTCTCGGTGGATGAGGACCTGCTTCGTTCCTGGAACTCCACAACCTTCTCCACCATCAAAGGTATCACCTGCGCTTGGTGCCTGAGTCTCTCCAGGCCTGGGGTTCATCTCCAGCGGGGAGATGACACACCTCCCCACAGCAGCAGCCCCGGGGACCTGTGGCAGTGCCTATCGGTTTGGCCTGGCCACAGCAGAGCATCACCAGGCTGAATCAGGGCCGGTGCTGGCCCCGGAGCACTGCTCCCCATTCAGTGCCAGTGGAGCTCCCTGGGATGGCGACAGCATCTGGCCCTGTGGCCACCCTCGGTGGGCTGCTGTCCCCAGCCATCACCTTCTCCAGCCACACTTCGTGTCCCCTCCCTGAACCGTTTCTGTTCCCCCGCGATCTTCCCCATGTCCGCTTCTTGGTCCCTCCCAGTCACCGGGACACAAAAGCCTTCTCAAAGAGCAGGCTTCGGCTCAGCGGGAGCTACACCAGTGGGGCGGAGTGCTCCCTCTCTGCCTGGCTGGGCCCCCTCGGCTGAGCCCCCTGCCACCACCCCCCACTGTCCCGGGCAGCTGGGGCAGGCAGGAGCCCAGCTGTGAGCTGCCCTCTGCTCCTCAGAGACTGTGACCTCGGCACCCGCCCTGCCCCGCATCGTCCACGAGCCCGTCAGGTGCACGTGCTCCATGCAACGAACTGGCTTTTCCTTGCC
>NW_010261681.1:12651-18542 GCF_000690775.1 Eurypyga helias
CCGAGTATCTGCTCTACACCTCGGACCGCTTCCGGCTGCACAGGCAAGAAGGGAGGCTGGGAGGGCCTGCCCTGTGCCATGGGGCAGGGCTAGGGACCAGGGATGGAGGGACACGTGCATCGGGTCCTGATGGGAGTCAGGAGCATGCTTGAGCGTGGCCCTGCTCCCGGAGGCAGGGGACAGTGGTCACAGCTTCTCAGCGGTGCCTTGTCCCACAGGTATGGGGCACTCACCTTCGGCAACGTCCAGAAATCCATCCCGGCGTCCTTTGGGGCTAGGGCTCCTGCGACGGTCCGCAAGATTGCTGTCCGGAGAACGGCCCAGGTGGGACCGCGCTGTGCCCTCTGGTAGCTGGGTGTGGGTGGGCAGCAGCCGCCATGGCCTGGTGGGGAGGAGAGGGGGGAGGCTGTGCTGCCGCACGGCCGGGAGCCCTCACCCACAGCTCTGCAGCAGTGCTGTCTGCCCAGGAACCTGGTAGGGCTCTCGCCCCACGGGGTGCTCAGCAGCTCCCACCCCGGCAGGTCTGGCCCAGCATGGTCAAGCAGTGGCCTTTGCCCACAGTCGTGAGCACAGGAAGCCTGCCCTGTGGCTGTCCCATCCCCTCCTGTCCTATCGCATCCCTCCCTTCCAGTACATCTGCCACGGGCCCAGCTCTCTTGCCATCTCCCACCACTCCTCTCTGCTCCTCTAGGTTTTCTACAACAACAAGGGCTACCACAGCATGCCCACCTACCTCAATGCTCTCAACAACGCCATCCTGCGAGCCAACTTGCCCAAGAGCAAGGGCAACCCTGCTGCCTACGGTGAGGGCCCGGGGGGGGCCCGGGGGGGCAAGAAGCACATGAGGAATGGCTGGAGGGCATGGTCCAAACAGGCGCTGAAGTGCAGTGTCCCCCCTTGGACCACGCAGGCTAGTTGGGGCGGAGGGTCACACACCTTGGCTGTGAAGTCTGGGCTGGGGCAGATATCCCGCAGTGCTGCCTGAGAGCACCTCGGCTCCTGACGTCCGAGGATGCTGTCCCAGCTGGTGAGGGAGGGCTTGGTCTCGAGGTGCCTGGTTACTTCATAGAATTGTTTTGGCTGGAAAAGACCTTAAAGATCATTGAGTCCAACCGTCAACCCAGCACTGCCAAGTCCACCCCTAAACCATGTCCCTGAGCACCACATCTACACATCTCAAATCCCTCCCAGGAGGGTAACTCCACCATCTCCCTGGGCAGCCTGTTCCAATGCCTGACAGCCCTTTGTGTGAAGAAATTTTCCCTAATATCCAACCTAAACCTCCCCTGGTGCAACTTGAGGCCATTTCTTCTTATCCTATCGCTTGTCACTTGGGAGAAGAGACCAACCCCTCTCTGCACCCTCCTTTCGGAGCGATAAGGTCTCCTCTCAGAAATCTCAGCTCCTGCTGAGCTGTGGGGAGGAAACCCATCCTCCCGCTCAGAGCCAGGACCAGGCAGGCTGGGGGCAAGATTTTCTGTTCTGTGCCAGCTTTCATGCTTCCGTGTTTCTTCTTGGGCCTTCCTGCAGGCATCACTGTCACCAACCATCCCATGAACAAGACGAGCGCGGAGCGATAAGGTCTCCTCTCAGAAATCTCAGCTCCTGCTGAGCTGTGGGGAGGAAACCCATCCTCCCGCTCAGAGCCAGGACCAGGCAGGCTGGGGGCAAGATTTTCTGTTCTGTGCCAGCTTTCATGCTTCCGTGTTTCTTCTTGGGCCTTCCTGCAGGCATCACTGTCACCAACCATCCCATGAACAAGACGAGCGCCAGCCTGTCCCTGGATTATCTGTAGGTCCGGGGAGCAGGTTTCAGGGAGGGTGGCTGCCGCGTGGCTGGGAGGGAGCTCCAGTTTGCAGGGGAATGCCACAGCTTCTTCCCTGTGGGCAGTATGGGGGGACTGGGTAGTGGTGACATGGGAGTCCTTGTGCCATGCCCTGTGCCCAGTGACTGTCCCATAGCAGGACAGATGGCTCTTACCTGGGCAGCTGAGGGTGACGGGGTGCCTGCTCTCCTTTCGCCCCATGTAGCCTGCAAGGCACGGATGTGGTGATTGCCATCTTCATCATCGTGGCCATGTCCTTTGTGCCAGCCAGCTTTGTGGTGTTCCTGGTGGCCGAAAAGGCCACCAAGGCCAAACACCTGCAGTTTGTGAGCGGCTGTGACCCTGTCATCTACTGGTTGGCCAACTACGTGTGGGACATGGTGAGCAGGGCGCACGGTCCCACCGGCTGAGCCCCCAGGGCTGGGCATGTGGGTGGGCAGCCGCAGAGGTTTCTGTCTTTTCCAGCTGAACTACCTGGTGCCAGCCACGTGCTGCATCATCATCCTGTTCGTGTTTGACCTCCCAGCGTACACCTCTCCCACCAACTTCCCTGCTGTCCTCTCCCTCTTCCTGCTGTACGGGTACGTTGTGCAGCGGGGGGGCCCTCCAGTGCCCATCTGCACGGTCGCTGTGCGGGCAGCATCTGGCCTCAGGGCTGCCCATGTGGCTGATGTTCTGTAGCTGGGGGGCTGGGAGGGCTGGGCTGGGAGATGGGCCATCCCAAGGCTCGACGGTCGCGCTGCCGGGTTCCCCTCCTGCCATGCTGACGTGTGCTCCTGCCATTCCCCAGCTGGTCCATCACCCCCATCATGTACCCCGCCTCCTTCTGGTTCGAGGTGCCCAGCTCTGCCTACGTCTTCCTCATTGTCATCAACCTCTTCATTGGTATTACGGCCACCGTCGCCACGTTCCTGCTGCAGCTCTTTGAGCACGACAAGGTACGGGATTCACAGTTCTGCCTGAGCCACCAGCGAGGGAGATGCTGGCCCTGGGCCAGCTTTTAGACTAGGAGGAACTCGGGAGGTCCTTGCTCCACGCTCCTACTCCCAGCAGAGTCACCTCTGAGACCTGACTGGGCTGTGTCTTGATGAGGATCCTGATCCTACCACGCGCTCACAGTCCCCAGGGGTGTTGCTGATGGTTGGTGTCCTCTTTGCCCATCCCCACAGGATCTGAAGGTGGTGAACAGCTACCTGAAGAGCTGCTTCCTTGTATTCCCTAACTACAACCTGGGCCACGGCTTGATGGAGATGGCCTACAACGAGTACATCAACGAATACTACGCCAAGATCGGTATGGCCTCTCATTCCCTCCCTCCCATGCTCCAGTGCCCCTGGGGCTGGAGGGGGCCATGGTGCTGGCACATCCCCTCCGCCTGCCCGGTGTGGCTTCCTGGGGCCCAGAACTACGTGGAGCAAAAAGCCAGGGAACATCAGCTAGGCTGGGGTGCAGGAAGAGACATGGTTGAGGGTCAGCTGTGGCACGGTGCGGTGATGCTGAAAACAGTTCCTTGGGCCATGCCAAGTAGCAGCCCCAAGGGAAGAGGAGGTGGTGAGCCCTGGCAGAGTTGTACACTGCTGCTGCTGTTGTGACTGCCTGTGGTGGGGCTGTGCTGTGATAAGAGGGATGAGGACCACAGGGGCTCTTTCCTTCCAGGCGCAGTCTCTTGCTTGCAGAGCTGCACTGCCCAGCCAAAATCAGCCTTTTGCCACTCATAGTATCTGCCTGACCTCAAAAAACTGCTGCTCTCTGCTTTTCAGGCAGCTTTGGTATATGACTCGGAAGCTGCTGGCGTCACGAAGGGCAGTTTTGGGGGGCAGGATCTGTCAAATCCATCCAGCACCCACTCCTGGTTGGGTTGATTCACCCTCCTGAGGCTGAAAAGTTGCAAGATGATTTTGGCAGCACACATGCGG
Source organism: Eurypyga helias (assembly GCF_000690775.1). Classification (NCBI taxonomy): domain Eukaryota; kingdom Metazoa; phylum Chordata; class Aves; order Eurypygiformes; family Eurypygidae; genus Eurypyga; species Eurypyga helias. Next base: position 16,393 of record NW_010261681.1, read on the forward strand.
TGAATGGGGAAGCCTTGTTGTGACCAGCCCCGGTGCCAGCAGCACCGACCATGGCAGGGGGGTTGGAACTAGGTGATCTTTAAGGTCCCTTCCAACCCAAACGCTTCTGTGATTCTGTGACCAGCCCAGGCAGCTGTGGCAGGGGAGGGGACACGGGAGCAGGACAGTGTCACTCTAATGGGCCAGCTCAAGACATACGACTGGGTTGTCCCCGCGGGAAGATGTCCCCAGCTACTCTCTCCTCTTCCCTCCCACTCAGGGCAGTTTGATAAAATGAAATCACCCTTTGAATGGGACATCGTGACGCGGGGGCTCGTTGCCATGACAATTGAAGGCTTTGTCGGCTTCTTCATCACCATCATGTGCCAGTACAACTTCTTCCGGAAGCCTCAGTGAGTGTGGCCAGGGAGCAGGGGGTAGGCCGAGAGGGTCGGGCTGCAGGGAAGAGCTTTGCCGTCAGGGTCGCTGAGCTCAAGGCTGCCCCTCCAGTGGGTGCCAGCTGGGGAGCTGCCCATCCCCTGCAGGGGTGTGGGTGTGGGCAGGCAGCTCCTGCGCCTGCATCCCCACCCTGCCCTCTGCACGCTCCGGCAGGCGACTGCCCGTCTCCACCAAACCCATCGAGGACGACGTTGATGTGGCCAATGAGCGGCACCGTGTTCTGCGCGGCGACGCCGACAACGACATGCTGAAGATTGAAAACCTCACCAAGGTGCAGCAGCATGACGGTGGGGGGGATGCTCTGGGGCTGCAAGGAGACACCTCGGTGCCATCCCATCTGAGGGATGTGGGTTGGAGTCCAGGTGCCTCCCGGCAGCCTGAGACCTGTCCCCTGCCCCCCCAGGTGTATAAGTCCCGTAAGATTGGGCGCATCCTGGCTGTGGACCGGCTGTGTGTGGGAGTGCGACCTGGGGAGTGCTTTGGGCTGCTGGGTGTCAATGGCGCGGGCAAGACCACCACCTTCAAGATGCTGACGGGGGACGAGAGCACCACGGGCGGAGAGGCCTTCGTTAACGGGCACAGGTCGGGGGCCTGGGCTGGGCAGGATGTGGGGGCTGCCTGCCTTCCTGGGGACCCAGGAAGGCCTGGGGGTCTTGCAGGATGAAGCAGTGCGAGTCTGCCCGTGTGGCTCTGCTCTGTGTCCTGCTGGGCTGACCATCATCTGGGGGGTGGCAAGTGATGCTGGCTCTCAGCCAAGGCATTGTGGGTTACCTGGTAGAAGATGCTCCGGTGTAAAGACATGTGAAAGGGGCTGAGCGGTGGGGTGCTCCCAAAAAGCAGTTCCTTCTCCCCATGGCCCCTCCATCCTGTCGTGCAGCATCCTGAAGGAGCTCCTGCAGGTGCAGCAGAGCTTGGGCTACTGCCCCCAGTTTGACGCGCTCTTCGATGAGCTGACGGCCCAGGAGCACCTGGAGCTCTACACCCGCCTGCGTGGCATCCCCTGGAAGGACGAGAAGCGGGTAGGGCTCTGGGTGGGCGACTGGCCGTGCTTGAGAGCTGATGCTGTGCCTTGGGAACAGCATATCACTGGGCACCAGCGGGGACTGGGCAGTGCTGCACCCACATAGAATCATAGAATCATAGAATGGTTTGGGTTGGAAGGGACCTTAAAGATCATCTAGTTCCAACCCCCTGCCATGGGCAGGGACACCTTCCACTAGACCAGGTTGCTCCAAGCCACATCCAGCCTGGCCTTGGACACTTCCAGGGATGGGGCATCCACAACATCTCTGGGCAACCTGTTCCAGTGCCTCACCACCCTCTCTGTGAAGAATTTCTTCCTGACATCTAATCTAAACCTCCCTGATTTCAATTTGTACCCATTACCCCTTGTCCTATCACTACAGGCTCTTGTAAAAAGTCCTCTCCCAGCACCCTTGTAGGCCCCCTTCAGATAATGGAAAGCTGCAATGAGGTCTCCTCGGAGCCTCCTCTTCTCCAGGCTGAACAAGTCCAATTCTTGCAGCCTTTTGTCATAGGAGAGGGGCTCCAGCCCTATGAACATAGGGTTCTGGGACTGTGCACATGCACTCACGGGCCCCCACCTGATGCTCGTGGCCGTGCCAGGGGCTGCTGTGAGGCTCCCCTGACTGGCACATGGCTTGTGATCCCCTCAGCAGCCGCCCCATGCTGCGGAGCCCAGCCACTCGCCC
>NW_010261681.1:18639-19302 GCF_000690775.1 Eurypyga helias
GCGCGCCCCCCCCCGTCCTTTGCAGGGGGTCAAGTGGGCACTAAAGAAGCTGGAGCTGACCAAGTATCCCAACAAGCCTGCCAGCACCTACAGCGGAGGCAACAAGAGGAAGCTGTCCACGGCCATCGCGCTGATTGGATACCCGGCCTTCATCTTCCTGGTGCGCCCCGGGCGCCCGTACTCTGCCTGCAGGATCCCCCCACCCTCCCTGTCCCTGGGCCTGGTGCTGGGCTCGAGTGGAGAAATAACTGTGGGGGAGCTGCTTGTCCCCAGCTCTGCCACGAGTGTGCTGGGGTGTGGGGTGCTGTCCTGAGCCAGGCTCAGGACCAGAAGGGGGCGGCAGGGTCCCCCCAGGGGCAGGTGTGTCTGAGGGTGCTGTCTGTCCCGCAGGATGAGCCCACCACAGGGATGGACCCCAAGGCACGGCGTTTCCTCTGGAACCTCATCCTGGATGTCATCAAAACGGGTCGCTCCGTGGTGCTCACATCCCACAGGTCCAGGGGGGCTTCTGGCTGTGCCCACGCAATGCCTCTGGGCACCTGGGTGCTGCGTGGGTGGGAGGGGGCTCTTTGGTCCCTGGGAGATGGCATTCAGCGGGGGCGTGGGGAGCAGAGGGAACTCGGGAACACCTTCTGTTGCCTTGTCCCATCCCTGGTGGTGGGG
>NW_010261681.1:19373-19743 GCF_000690775.1 Eurypyga helias
CCCCCCCCCCCCCCCTCCACACGGCTGAAGCCTGCGTTGTCTCCCCAGCATGGAGGAGTGCGAGGCGCTCTGCACCCGCTTGGCCATCATGGTGAATGGGCGGCTCAAGTGTCTCGGCAGCATCCAGCACCTGAAGAACCGGTAAGAGCCTGGTGGGGATCCGGAAAAAAAAGGCTGGGCCCCCATGGCAGGGTGATGGCTGGACACCCATAGCAAGATCTCAGCCCCTTGTGTGGGTGCTGCTTTGGCAGGGGGCAGGGGATGGGCTCGCTCAGGTGGGTGCAGCATCGTCCCCTTCCATGGGGTCAGTCCTTCTCTGTAGGGGTGCGAGTGGGGGGGGGCGGGGAGCAGGTCCTTCTGGGTCCTTTTG
>NW_010261681.1:19793-20438 GCF_000690775.1 Eurypyga helias
CCCCAAATCCAGCCGCAACGGCAAGGAGGTGGTGAGGTTCTTCAACCGCAACTTCCCTGAGGCCATCCTCAAGGTGAGCGCCCGTTGGTGGCGTGCCAGCCCCGCCTCGGGGCACAAACAGCCTTGGTCTCCCAAGGGACACCTCTGGGGGGGCACAGGAGGGTGTCAGGGTGTCACCTTTGTGTCCCCTGCAGGAGCGGCACCACACCAAGGCCCAGTACCAGCTCAAGTCGGACCAGATCTCGCTGGCACAGGTCTTCAGCAAGATGGAGCAGGTGGTGGACGTGCTGGGCATCGAGGACTACTCCGTCAGCCAGACCACGCTGGACAATGTGAGGCCGGGGAGGCTGTGCCTGTGCCAAAGTGCCTGGCAGAAACCACCTCTGGGACGGGAGGTGGAGCTGGGGGGGGCATGGTGGCAGCCACAGCCTGGTGGGATGCACTGGGACCTGTCTACAGTGGCACAGATAGCAGGCGAGGGGTGCCCAGGGGGTGGAGGTGCTCACAGGGGTCCCTCAGCCTCCTGCCCCTCCCCCCACAGGTGTTTGTGAATTTTGCTAAGAAGCAAAGTGACAACCTGGAGCAGCAGGAGACAAGTCCCAGCTGTGCCCTGCAGTCGCCCCTGGAGCGTGTGCTGAGCCTGCT
>NW_010261681.1:20481-20716 GCF_000690775.1 Eurypyga helias
CCTGGAGACCGACGATGAAGGTCTCATCAGCTTCGAGGAGGAGAGGGTGAGAGGGCGTCCCTGGTCCCAGCCCTGTCCCTGCCACACGACACCGGGGCTGGGTGTCAGGGAAGGGGACGCGGTGGGGCAAGGGATGAACTGGATAGGGCTGTCTGGGAGGGGGGGGTGCGGCTGTTCCCCACCCCAGGCCGGAACTTGGCTGCATGCAGCCCTGGGTGTGCTGGGCAGCGTGGGC
>NW_010261682.1:0-768 GCF_000690775.1 Eurypyga helias
GAGCCAGTAAGGGGGTCCCACGGCGGCACCCCCACGCTGTCTCTATCCCAGCGCTCTCCGGAGCCGCCGCGTGTCAGTGCCGCGACATCCCTCAGCGATCCACGCCGGTACGGGTAGCAGCTCTTCCCCATCCCGGTGGGCTTGGCCACAAGAACTGGAGCTCTTGGCACTTCTGCCTCAGGTTGTTTAGTTTTGCTTTCCGCGGGCAGGTGCGGATTGACACCTCCTGGACTAGAAGAAGGATTGCCGAGCACAGGATCACGGGGGTTCCTCTGGAGTGGGTTTGGACCTGATCCCTGGGCTGTGCCTCTGGGATGGCAGACGTAGGCACGAACTCCTGCTCCTGAAGGTGCCCCCGTCTTGTTCTGCCCTCCTGCACGCGGAGGATGGGAACTTCTGGGAAAACTTAGGTCTTGCAGCTACCGAAGACGACCGGGGAGGGGGCAAGAGGGATCCATGTGAGCCTTGTGGCTACTGGTCGGTGGTGGGTTGAGCTTTGGCCTGCAGCGTGACGGCCGAGCATGACGGCTTGCCAGTACCCCATGGCGCCGGGGGCCTTGGAACGGGACCGGATGTACCAGCACAAGGTCTCCTTGGTGGTGCGATATTTCATGATCCCGTGCAACATCTGCCTCATCCTCCTGGCCACCTCGACGCTGGGATTTGCCGTGCTGCTCTTCCTCAACAACTGTAGGTGTCCTTGGGGGCGTGGGAGGAGCAGGGGAGGAAGAGGCAGGGGTTAGGTCAGCGGGGGGCTGGGGCGTGGGG
>NW_010261682.1:799-1728 GCF_000690775.1 Eurypyga helias
CCCAACACTGCCTGCTACCAGGTGCTTGCTTGTCACTTGCCTGCTGCTATCTGGGGAGATGCTGGGGAGGTGACAGCCCACTCCGCAGCTCTGCCCCGTTTTTCCCTGCGATGCTGTTGGCCCAGAGCTGCGGAGCGGAGCTGTGGAGGCAGGCGTGCGTGGGCCAGCCCCAGCTCCCCACTGTGCACGGTGCTCTGGGCTGCACCAGCACCCTCTGTGTCCCAGTCCCCCCTCCCTCACAATACGGTCTCCCAACCTGCTGCTTGAGGTCTGAGTGTGGGTGAAGCTCATGGGGTCAGTCTGTTTGCAAGGCAGGGCTCTCAGTGGGGCTGTGTGGAGGGTGAGGGGCAGGAGATGGGCTCCTGTGAGTACTGCCCTGGCCGGAGCCTTTTGCTGCTCCCTTGTAACAAGTAAACTTGTGGTCCTGGTACTACGTGTGATGGGTGGGAGATGTGTCCTAGGCTGATCCTGGATCCCTGCTCGCTGTATGCTTTCTTCTCCCAACCCTCTGCTGATTGTTCAGAGCAAGACTGAGTTTTCATGGAGGTTAGGCTGTTGATCTGGTCCCTGGTGTGGCTGAGTAGATCGCATGCTTGGGCGTGGGTACATGCACATACTGCCAGCTGCTCTAGGCACTGGGCTCTGTTGTCTCATCCTTGCACAGGTGCTCACTCTCCCAATTCCTGGCTTTCTCCAGGCACAGCCTGTGGAGGAGGACTCCGTCATGCAGTGGTGTCTTTGACCTCCTCGGTGCTGGAAAGTGCCAAACACCTGCTATGAGAATAACCTTTAGAGGGCAGGCAAATCCTCCAGTCTAACTTTGGGATGTGCTACTTTCCCGGGTGTGTATGTGGTTAGGAAAAAGCTGTGTAAAAGACACCAGTGTGTTTAAAAAGCACTGGCAGGAGCAGGACCCCGGTGATGGTAGG
>NW_010261682.1:1773-2295 GCF_000690775.1 Eurypyga helias
TTCTGCCACAGCCTGGCTTTGCTGCCCTGGGCACATCACTTAACAGGGAGCAGAGCACAGTCTGACGCTGACTTTAGGGTGTTTCCCACTCAGGTTGTCAGGGTCTGTGGAGAAAAGCTCATCTCACCTCCCAGCTTAATCAGGGGTTGCCCAAATCTAGAGGGCTGGCTGGTGGCAAGGCTGTGCCACCTTGCTCTGGGTCATCATGCCTGTGGGAATTTTCACCTTCCACTGCCCCAGGGTACCCCTTTCTCCCACCTTTGCCTCCTTTCCCTGCTGCTGTCCCACTCAACCCAATGACTTGGTGAGTTGGTGCCCGGGTGGGTGCACGTGTGAGAGGTGACACGCGGCGTGATTTGGCTCGCAGCCCTGGTGAAATGGCACACGATGGGCTGAGGCAAGTCCCAGCCTGCTGGGCAGATGAGGGCTGCTGCTAGATCCCAAGCCAGAAACGCTCCATCCGTGCAAGTGAGAGAGCTGGGGCTCCTGGCGCCTGTTCCTGCTGCTTCCTTCCTCGTGCAG
>NW_010261682.1:2318-16157 GCF_000690775.1 Eurypyga helias
GTGTTCCCTGGCAGTCAGTCCCTGCTTGTGCAGGACACGTGCTGAAGGAATGAAATGCTGGCCCAAAAGCTGCTGGGGAGCTGTGGACAGAGGTCGGGCGGGAAGGGGAGAGTGTGCCAAAGGGGACTGCTGATAACCCTGTGGTTTTTGTTTCTTTGCAGACAAGCCCAATAGTTATTTTACTCAGACGTCGCCGACGCCGCGAGATGGTAAGTACACCGTTGCTTGCTGGAGCTCGGTTCCCATGCTAAGGATGCACTTGAGAGCACATGGCTCGAGCCTCTCGTGCTTCCCACAGCTGACGTGGAGCAGGGGGTCCTGACCCCGTGGCTGCTCTTCGTGCCTGGAGCAGTACAGCATCGCGCTTGTGCCTTGCCCTCACCCTGGGGATGCAGGAGGAGGGAGGCAGAGTGACTGTCCCTCGTTGCACAGCAGCCCTTTCTCTGCAGAGGGTTTCCTGGGCAGCTGTGCTGGAGGTGGGGAAGGGCTGGAAAGGGAGATGCGATCTTCCGTATGCTCCAGCAGTTTGCAGAGCTTTACTGGTTTATCTGCTGAGGAGGGGACCTTATCCCTGGAAGCAGCAGTGCTGAATCCAGTGGCTATCCTGTGTTTGTCCCCTAAATGTCTTTCTGGATGTTGGCAAAAGGAGGGGGGAATGCTACCAAAAAGCCTGTTGGGCTTGTGCTCCAGCTGGCAAAAGATTTCGGCCTTATCAGCATCAAAAGCAGAATGGAAGCTTGTGTTCAGCTGGACATCGGGAATCCACTGCCTTGGCCAGAAAGGGTGTGGGCATGTGAATTCTGGGGGACTGTAACGCAGCCCTCCTTCCTTGCCCGTCCTTGTTTAGGTACTGCAGGTTTCTGTTTCCAGGCTCTCCTAATAATTCCCTCCCCACCTCAAATTTTGACCTTGCCAGTTGTGAGGCAGTATGGTGCTTTCCTTGTCCTCTTCCTGGATTATTGGTCCTTCCCTGACAGAGCAGGTGGGACAGCACCCGGGTTTCCTATGCATTTTCCCCTGTGTCTGTGGCACTTGCCTATGGATTGCCTCTCACCTATGGATTCCCTGGTGTCTGATGAGCAGTGTACTCACCAGCAACTCACAGCATTTCTCTGGGCTTCCTAAAGCCATCCAGTTTCACAGACCTGCAGGAACTTCAGGTTTTGAGGCCATGCTGTTATCAGTCAGTGGCTTTAAAAGCTGTTGGATGCAGGCAGGCAAGCACATGCTCAGATAATGTCATCACAGGAGCTTTGTTTTCTCTGAAATTCAGGCTTAAAATGCCCTGCTTTCTGCTGGCAGGCTGTTCAGTCACCTTCCCCAGCCTCCCTGCTTTCACGTGCACAGATAAGAACCCAGCTGAAAGCAGCAGCCAATTAATAACACGTTTGTTTCTTTCTTTCTTTCTTTCCTTTTCTGCTGGGGGTGGGGAAGGAGGCGGGGGAGAAACGGATGCTAGATAAAATGTGATTAATCTATAATTGGACCAGAGAAGACATCTAAAGCAAAAATAAAAACGAACGTAGGTGTAACTCCTAGCTTAGGGCTCCAAAATATTAGCAGCCCAGCCCATCCAGATGACATACTCCAAAAGATCTCTGGTCCCTACAGGAGATGGAAAACTACCACTCTTGGTGGGTTGCCAAGTGAGGCACCTCCTTTTGCAAGTCTAACACGGTGCAAATGCCTCGCGTCGCCTTTGGGAAGCGGTTCTGAGCAGAGGGGAGCTTGGGGGCATGGGGAAGAGGTTCTCCCTGTAGGACGAAGGGGCTGGTCTGTGTTGCTTCTGCTGTTCCGGAGGGACTGGCGGTGTTCATCGCCTGGGATGGCTTGGAGACGCGGCTCTGGTCCTGCTCACAGTTCACCGGCTTAGACGGGGCCGTGCTGGGATTTGGCTGAGGTTCGCTGGGCGAGGGCCATGGCTCTCCTGTCCTAGGTGTGCTCTCGGGGTGGCTTTGAGGGGACAGGGTGTTGTGAGCTGTGCCTGGCTGTCCAACTGATACGCCTGGTGTGGGGAGGGCTGGTTGGGGAGCTGCCAAACCCTCCTCACCTTCCCCTAACCAGCCGCATCCGAGAGGGACAGGCAGGGGAGGGTCTCTGCCTCGCCGCACCATGTTCCTTTCCCCAGGTGGTAGCTGGTGGTGTGACACAGGAGGTGGGTGAGGATTCGGTGAATTCTCTGGGGCAGGGACTGCGTACCAGCGTGACAGTGCCAGCCTTGAACACGGCAGGGCTCCTCGGTTGCTTCTCCTCCAGCTGAGCTGCTTGAGGATTGTTGCCTCTTCATCTTCTGGGCCGGATCCTCATCCTGTGCCAGGCTGCCCAGCTCCGTGGTGAGCAGTGGGTTGCCACCAGCTGGCAGCCTGTGCCGTGAGCCAGCGGATCTCTGCCCACCGGTGCCAGCTGAAGATCTGCAACTCACTATTTCTGTCCTACTACGGGAAGGTTCGCTGTGGTCCCTTCCCCTTACGAACGGTGGTGCAAAGCCAGACAGAAATTATCGCCTGCCCTGGTAATGTCAGGTCTCAGTTTTAGTCTGAAGGAGGTAATTTCTTGCCCCTCAAAGCATCTTTTCTGCAAAGACCTGTCCTGCGAACACAAAAGATGCTGCAGCCGTGCTTGCTGCCCTGGTGCTCCTGGAGGCAAAAGACTTTGCCAACCAGCGGGGAGGGGTCTCTAATTAGCACTCTAATTAGTGTGCTGTTTATCTCTTCCTTTTCTTCCCATACCAATTTCTCCCCTAGAAAACTCCTCAGCCACACATTGATTTATAGAGTGGTCTCTGCTTCATTGGGAACCAAGGTCATCAATGCTGTTAACTCACTCTTTTCTCCCAAATCTCCCATGCCGCTGGCATTCCCGCTGCTGAGCAGGGGATTGTTAAGCTCTATAATGTCTTAAGCCTGGCTTTCTTAAATGCAGTGTTCCATGAAGGCTGCTGCCTTTTCCCCAGCTGAGGGACTGGCCTGTGGTAGCCAAGCTGGCTAATTCTTCTCCCTCCTCATCAGCCGTAGGCAGGAGGTGGGGAGTGTCTGCGCCGGGAGCTGAGAGCGGGTGGATGTTGGCTCAGCTGTGGCCCCCCAGGGCAGGAGTGCTCTGGAGGGGGGATTGGCAGGTGCAGTGCAGGGGGCAGGCAGGGTGGGCTGTGCCTTCCCCTGCATCCCCTGGGGTTAAATAAATGGTGGGGGAGGATTTGGAGGAGACCTCCTCCCTTCTCCTTGTTCTTGCGGCATCTGTGATGAGAGATTTGACTTCTGTTTGTTTGCAGCATCCCTTGGTGGAGTCGCATGCGGGAGGCAAGATTGGTTTTGTTGTTTGCTCTGTGGAGGGTGAGGAGAACAATAAGCCCTCTCGGAGCCCTGAAGCCAGGCTGGCCTGGCTGCTCAGGTGGATTAGCCACCCGGTCATCCCTCTCCTCCTGATATCCCTCCTCCCCAGGGTGCTCCGCAAGGGTGCGGAAAACCCTCTCACATGAGTATTTTTTAGCAAGGTCTGTATGGAGCACAATGGCACAGGCAACAGCAGACCCCTCCAGAGCCCAGAGCAGCATAGGTGGGACACAAAGCTGTCCTTCTCATGTGGGAGCTGGGGCAGGAGGGCAGGGCTCTGCCTCGCTAGGGGCAGTTTTGGCTCTGACCGTGCCTGTGCACACACTCCACTCCCATTCCTGGTGCGGGCAAGCCTCCTCCCCGTTGCCCAGTGCAATCAGAGGTGAGAGAAGCAATGCGGATAAGCTGGAGCTTCCACCTCCCCAGCAAAATCTGGGTAGTGCCTTCCACCCGTGCTGCTCTCCCAGCCCTGTTAGGGAGAAAGAAGCCTTCTTGATGTGGCTCAGGCTCGGGAAGCCTGTGTTAGCCCCTTTTGCTATCACCAGCTCTTTGGATTTCTTGCTGGCCCCATGTGCGGGCAGCTATGTGGTATTTTATTGCTAGTTGAGGTTAAACCATGACAACCCAGCGGCTTTCTGGGTTAAGTGAAGGACTGTGTCCTAATCTTAAAGCTACATCTTGCTTCAGCCTGTCCCGAGCAAGCATCCTTCACGGATGAGGAGAGTCACTATAGGTTGCCAGGTGGGAAGAGCCAGCCCTTTTGCTGGTACCCATGTAGCTTTGCAGGTGTGCTAATGGCCACCAACCAGCGGTGGGTCCTGTCTCTGCTGGGTTTGGAGGCATCTAAGAAAGCTGAGAGGGCCGGACACCTATTTCCTTTTTGGCGAGCATGGATAGAAGGATGCTGGCCCAACCTGTCTTACCAGGCCGAGGGAGCAGCACTAAACGCTTATTTACGGATGCATAAAAGCAGCAGTGATGCGTGAGATGAGACCATCTGAGAAATTAAATATTGGAAAAATGCTTTCATGTGCCTGGCAGCCCCATAAATACAGGGTTTGCAGAGCTGGTCCAGGCATGGTGTTAGGCAGAGAAAATGCTGGTGCAGGTGGCTTTTCAATTCTGCATAGGAAGTTGTTAGCGGGTTTATCCAGCGATGCTCTCCATCCTGGGCATTGTCTTTCACCTGGCTGCTGGATGCCCTTTCTTCAGCACCCTGTAACAGGGTTATAAGGCTCTGCCTTTGTCAGATCCATCTCCCTCTCCAGATAGTGTCCCCTCTGCCACCGAGAGACAACCACCTGCAGCATGGTGAGGATTGGCTCCCCATATCCCTACTTGTGGCTGTCCGTGCCTTCACTGCGTGCAAACGGAGCCTTGTGTTATGGAGCATCTGGTGCCCGGGGGATGTTAGGAAGTTCTCCCCACCTGTAGATGAGTTTGGGCCGAGTGAGCCTTACCTTGGCTGTGCTGAGGCAGCAGGAGAGCCCAGAGGGTGCGTGTGCCTTGCTGCCCTGCAAAGGGGACCTCTCTGCCGGGGACAGCCGCACGGGGCTGGGAAGTGGAGTTTCATGACCTCTCTGCTCTCTTCCAGCCTTGTGTCTGCGTGTGTTGGCAGCTGAGGGGGTGACACCCAGGCGTGGGGACAGGCGGTAGCAGGGCTGTGATGCTCTGGCACAGAGCTGGCTGTGTCCAAGCAGCAGCCACGTATCGGAGAGTCTGCTCTTGCTCCTCCCGTTTGATACTTCATTAGGAAAGGGCACTCCTTCCTTTTATTTGATGGCTTAATTAACATGCCATAATTCTGATGAACAGCTTCCAGAAACAGGAGAATGGATGGAGACCAGCCCTGAGGTGAAGGACTTGGGGGTACTGGGGCGTGAAAACCTGGGCATGAGCCGGCCGTGTGCGCTGGCAGCCCAGAAAGCCAACTGTATCCTGGGCTGGATCCAGAGCAGCGTGGCCAACAGGGAGAGGGAGGGGATTCTTCCCCTCTGCTCTGCTCTGGGGAGACCCCACCTGGAGTTCTGCATCCAGCTCTGGGGTCCCCAACATCAGAAGGATATCGTGGCTGTGTCTTTGGCTTCGTCTGCCTTTCTTCTTGCTCATATTTGCACCCTCTGGCAGTGAGGGAACAGCTCAGGAACCAGGGCTGCGATGGGCTTGTGGAACGTCATCCCCATGCACTCATCCCACGGCTCAGCCTGGCTTTCTTGCCCACTGCTGCAGTGGGAGCGATGGCTTTCCCACCTGGGGTCGGCATCCTGAGCACTGCAGGAAATTGTGCTTCAGCTGAACCAGCACAGGCTGCTTCGGGGTTGCTCTGGAAAGAGCAGAGATGCTAAACATAGCTCTTCAAAAGCTGAGCGGTAGATAAGGTAGCAGCAGTTATTAGACACCACTTTTGATCTCTTGAGAGCATTTTCTTCTCCATTTACAGTGAGGTTTGAGCTTTCTCCTGGGGATCAATTTATGCACTTTCATGTTACGTGGCTTAAGTGTTAGAGGAGGAATAGATGGGAGAACTGCTAAGGTGCTCCTGTTTTTCCCTGCATCAGGTCCTTGCTAAGGTTGCAGATCGCCAAGCTTGCCTCACTCTCACCCCTTTGTCACATCCTTCTGGTGCTGTGACAAAGAAACAGCATTTGTCTTGCTTCCTCTTCTCTTGGCCGTGCCACGCTGAAGTTGGCGCGTGATGCCTTTTGGAGAGAGCTAGCGCATCAGTACCAGCTCCCACGTTAGCCCACTCAGATGCTGCCTGGCGCTGTGCTGGGGCAGATGCCTTCTTGCCAAGCGAACCTTGTTGTTGTCGGACCGTGCCCAGAGGTCAGTGTGGCACAAGGAATCTCGCTGTTGTGCGGCGGGAAGCGGCGTGCGGCCAAGAGGAGGCCAGGCGTGGCGCAGACCCGGTGGCTTAGGGTTGCCGTCGCTCTGTTTAATACTTCAGATGAAGTGCAGAGGGGGAGTAAAGGGCAGCGGGAGGCATGAGGCTGGCTGAGACCTCCAGGGTATGTGCAAGCTGCTTGCAAAGAGTGTGAGTAGACCTTGCAGAGTGCCTGGCAGCCTGGGTAAGGTCGGCAAAGGGCAGCATGCTGGCTTTGCCAACCGTGCAGCTGAGCGCTGGCTTTGGACCCGCTGCCATCTCTCCCTCCAGGCATCCAGAGGCTGCTGCAGCCTTCCTTTGCTTGCTGAGCTCTCTCATCTCCTTGATTTGTAAACACCCTGTTTTGCAGAACGTGGCCTCCAGGTGGGAGCAGGTTGTAACAATTCAAGTATTTTTTTTCCTTGCCCTTGCCTCCCTCGCGCGGGCTACGCGCGGGCTGCCATCCCATCTGGGTGGGCTCTTTGTGTGCGCCGGGCTTTGGGTGTGTTGATGCGGCGTGGCTCCTCGGGGCAGATCCTGCTCTTGGCCGCTTGCTCTGTGCGAGGCTGCGGGGCTGGAGCCTGCTGCCGAGGCCAGCTTCTTGCTCACATCCCTCGTGGAGTGCGTCTCCAACCTCCTTCTCTCTCGGATGGAGGCTGATGAATTCTGCCAGTGATGGGGAGCGGTGACAGTCTGCTCAGAGCCGCTCTCGCAGGGGGCTCGTGACAGATTAATGAGATCATCTTTTAAGATGATGTTTGATTTGCAAGAGTGACTTTGATGTTTTAGACCCCAGAATACGATGTTTTCAACTCCTCCCTGCTCCACCCTGCCCTGCCCGCCCCCAGCACCGCCTTCGCCTTGCTCACTGCCATCTCTCTGCCTCCAGCACATGATTTTGCTTTTAGATCTTGCAGCTGATCGATTTTGTTTTCCTTGCTGCCCACCCCTCCTGACCCCCAATTATAGTCAGCTCTCCTCCCGCTCCTCCTTCGTCTGCCTTGGCCGGTGCTGCCCGCATCGCCGGTGTCGGCCGTCCCGCGAGAGGACGGGCTGCGGTACTGACCGCTCTGCTGCTCACAGGTGAGATTTCAGCTGTGGCTTTTAGAAGTGAAGAACTTTTTTCAGGCAGCTGGGCTGGAGAAGTTGTAGCTGGTTAATACCACGGTTCAGGGCTTCTCCTTGCTGCGTCTTCCTGTGACACGGGAGCACAGAGTGTGTTTGGGGGTGCTGAACTACCACGCTGTGGTCTCGGGAGGAGGTTCTGGTTTCCCAGAGACCTCTATCACGTGTAGAGCTGTGCAAAAAGATCCTTGGAGAGTGGGGAGTGTCACAGAGTCTCCCAGATTGGAGGGTGGATGCCTACCATTCTTTAAGGACCTTCCATCCTTACAACACATTGTCTTGGAAACTTAGTTTGGGGACTTGTTCTGCGGAAGTTCGGGTGGCCTCGGGGACCACAGATTTGCAGCTGTAGCGTAGCTCAGCCCTGTGGAAATAAAGATGTTCCCAGTCCTGATGAGCGAGGAGGGGTGCTGCCTTCCCCATCCCCGCTGGTACCCATAGGGCTGTATGTCAGCCTTTAGCCAGCACTTGCCACCGGCCTGCCACTGCTCGTGGGGCTACCTGCAGCTTTCCAGGTCACCGTCAGTAGCGTTGAGCCATGGCTGAGGGTGCCCACACCATCTCCCAGCCCTGCAGCAGAGGCCTTTGAGCAGGGCAGGCGGCTCCTTCTCCCTCACCCAGCAAGCTCTGGCTGATGCAATTAATATTGATGGCAGGGAGGGTGGGCCTGGGAAGAGGAGTAAATGTGCACAGGCGAGAGGCTGGGCTGGAGCACCAGCCTAACAGGTCTCCATGGCAACGGGCACATCGCGCTCATGCAGAATTAATGCCTTCGCTGTCCTGACACACGCACACGGCTGCATCCCCGGGGCCTCGCCTTTCCCTCTGCCCTTTTGGCAAAAGGGAGCCCCAAAAGCAGCTCTGCCCTGCTCTTTGCTTGCTTCCCCTGCCGTTTGCACCAGCGGTGGCCTTACGTGTTGGATGGCAGCAGGGCAGGTGGGCGAAGGTTGGCACGGTTCTCCAGAAGAAAGGCTTGACCCCCCACCCCGGGGTTTGTCCGAGAGTGCAGTCCAGCATGTGCCATGGCTCCTTGCCTGCTCTGCGATGGTGGCTTCTCCTCTCTAACACGGGTGTTTAGCAGTGGCTGGTCTGAGGCAGGATTTGGGACAAGATAAGTCACTAGCATGGCTAACTAATGACCTCCCTATCCTTGGGGACCAGGTGGGGAACGGTGGTAGGTGGGACACAGACGTGCACATCAGCCTGCGTTGGGGGGTGAAAAGATGTGTTCGAGCATCACAGCTTTTTCCCTCTGCTGCCCAGCCCAGACACTTTGGGGCTGCTCTCCGCTCTGTAATCCCCAGTCCCCAGTTTTTAAATGGTTTTAGCAGGGGACCCCCCACCACTTTCCAGAGAGGGAGAGTATTTGAGCATCACAGCTTTTTCCCCTCTGCTGCCCGGCCCAGACACTTTGGGGCTGCTTTCCACTCTGTAATCCCCAGTCCCCAGTCTTTAAATGGTTTTAGCAGGGGACCTCCCACCACTTTCCAGAGAGGGAGAGTGTTTAATCCAACAGCATTAAAAGGCAGCCACCTTGTACACTTGGCACAGACATCCTCATTCTTTAATTTTAGGCTCTTCCTCTGAACAAGAACAGCCAGTACCAGCGGGTTGCCCTAACCTTCCTGGGCGTGCTGCTGGGAAGTGTCCTTCTCTGGCTCTGCCTATGGCCCTTGTTGCAGGGATTTGGGGCTGTGTCCATCTGGAGTACGGCAGCGTTGCACGTTCTTAGCCTTTCTTCTCTCCTACCCCTTTCCCGTCACCAGAGACACTTTAAGCCATGAAAGCAGGTACATCCCACCCACAAGCTGTAATCAAGTTTCTGGCTGTGCTTTTCTGATTGTTTTTCTCAGCCCGTTTGGAGAAGGGATGGACTCCCCTGGGATCTGGAGCGGGTCCAGGCTGGCAAAGGCACGGTCTGCCTTCAACGGGCAGGTCTGGCTGGGGAGGGGGGAGCTGCCAGAAATTGCCTGTGTGTTTTCCCAGCGTCCCACTCTGCTGTGGGTGTTCAGGACCTTCCTCCTCCCTGGTAGGAGGGACAATGTGTCCCCCAAAGCCTCTCCGAGTGCTCCTCAGTGCCCTGGCTGCGTGGCCGGGTGCTGCTGGGGAACGTGAGGCGGGCAGGCAGGCAGGCATGCGCTGCAGAGCGCCTGTCAGGGTGCAATAAGCAGTCAGCAAGCTGCTCCAAGAGCATTTTTTCCTTTTCTCTACAGTGGAAAAGAGCAATTTTGACATTACATTTATGATTATTGTTATTAAGCTGGAGAAACATTTTAATGTGAATGCTTGGGGCTTATTAGACGGAGCTCTTCACCTCAAGATCTCAAAGCACTTGACGAAGCCAGCTTGTTATTAATCCCTACTACTTATATTGAGCTATTTACATACTGACATTGAGGGTTTGGTGATTATTATTATCTGCATTTTTTGTAAATGGGAGAACCAAGGTGCAGAACTGGATGGGGATTTGAAGCTGGAAGCAGAGGCTGCTCTCTGCCCTCCCTGCCTGCAGCTGGCTGCTGTCTCCCTGCTGCCTGTCCTCTCAGCTCTGGTCCAGGAGGCTTGGAAGAAGGTTGGGGTGGATTGAGAAGCTGGCCTGAGAGCTCTACCAGGAGTACTTGGGGCAAATGGTGGTGTGGCCAGAACTGGGAGCTGGGAGGGAGGTGGAGGTCCAGGCTGGTCAGGGCAGTGCACAACTTGACGCCTTGGCTGTTGCATCTTTTAGGGTGCGGGGGACTGAAGGAAGACATGGTGGAAGCCTATCTTTGCGTGGGGAGAGAGCAGCACTTTGCATACAGATGTTGTCACTTGTCAGAGTAGTCTTACCAGCTCTGGCCTGAGAGTGCCCCAGGATGGGCCGGTGTATGTGTGTGTGCTGTGCAGCATCTTTGTTTTGCCCAGTCTCTTGGGCCCAGCGCGAGCAGAGCCTTTACTTCAACAGCAGTCTTCCTCTGAGCTGCCTGCAGCCCCGCACCGGCTCGCGCAGCTCTCTGCAGCGCAGAGCTGTGTGCGAGGAGCCTCGGCGCCTGCTAGCCATTCTGGTAGCTCTGGCCACGGTGGAGCCATCCTATTCTCAGTTGCCCTTCCAGCCGTTTCAGGCATCTGCGGGCACTGTTGGACGCGAGGAGGTGGAGCTGGTGCCATCTGCCCTGGCAGCTACTCGTGGAGGAGCAGCCACCTGTGCCGGTGCAGCCTGCATGGGGAAATGCTGAGCTGAACCTTGGCAGGGGCTTCCCTGGTGATGGAGCATCCTGCTCTCTCCCTGGTGCTAATTAGAGGCTGCCCGAGGAATTGTCATGGATGGGGTGGGAGGTTTGGGTCTGAACCGATGTCATTACAGCTGGTGCAATGGGTAGTCCTTCTTTCTGTGGGAGCAGCTCGGTTCCGATGGGGCCTGGCAGCTCTGGGCCCGGATCACAGGAAGAAGCATTCTGCCACCTTGGTTCTCACTCTTCCCACCTCAGTTTTGGCTGCCAGTGTTGATATGCTCCCAGAGGCTCCTCTCAGCTTGTCATCTCTCTCCTTTCCCCTTCCCTGTGGTTCGTTGATGCCAGCACCCCACCTCCTGTGCGTCGGTCCAGAGGATCACTGGCAGGCAGGGAATGTGTTTCCGTAGATGGCTGCAGTGCCTGGCTGGTGCCCCTGCCTCTCTGCCTTTTGGGAGCAGCCACCGCTCTTGCCCCAGTGTTTTCGGGGAACACCCCACACTGCAACCCCCCTGGGCCGGGCTGGGTCTGCCATGCAGGCGGTTTGGCGGTGATGGACACCACACTGGTACCTGAGTTCAGTCCCCCATCTGCCCCTCTCTAGGGGCAGCTGGCAGGCAGGCAGTGGCCAGCTGTGGCCCCAGATGTGGCGGGGGGGTGGTGCTCAGCATGCTCCCCTTGCCTGATGGAGCCTGCAGCGGTGTGGCTTGCTCTCCGGGCTGTGGCAGTGCCCTGACCTTCCTCTGCTCTGGGCTGTTCAGAGGAGAGGCTGGAGTGCTTTGGTGTGCCCCTCACCTTCCCCAGTTAGCCAGAGAACAGGAAACCCTCGTTAGTGTACCCTGAGCCAGGCAGTCACTGCAGGACGCAAGGCAGAGCCTTGGAGTGTAGCTGGAACAAGGCTCTGAACCCAGCCAGGTCATTTCCCCTAGCCTTGATCTCTCCTAAAATCCTTCCTTGCTTCTGCAGGCTCAGCCTGGGGCTGCTCAGGGTGCAGAGACTGCTCTGCCCGTCCATGGAGTCATGCTGACTCAGTTGTAGCGGGATGCACGGTACCATGAATTATTGGTAGTAACACCTTTTGCTTTTCCCATCCTCTCCAGCAAGTGCACTTTATTAGTATTATTGTTGTTGTTGTTATTGTTATTTATTATCCTGTTTCTGCTCCAGTGCTGCTAAGAGACATGGAGAGGCTTGGCTGGTATTCAGTGTGGTTACAATAAGCCCAAGCCCTCCCTTTTGTGCTATACAGCTTGCTCAAGTGTTGTATAGATACCTCACTTTAGCTGTTTCTCTCCCTCATCTTCGGCGGCTCGGGAGGTTTGGGAAAGGTCAGCTCCTAGCTGTAGCTTTTTTCTATGCCAGACAAGTGCTGCTCTCATTGTTTGCCAAATGCCTTGCTGCGCCTCGTCTCTGCAGCGCTGGGATGATTTAACCAGAGCCATGCATCGCTTCAGATCCAGCCTGCTCTCTGACCTTGCTGCACAGCCTTGCCGTGCGCTTTTTAGAGAGTTTGGAAGCAGTCTTGAACCAGAGCTAAGAGATCCCATCTCCCCTCTGTGACCGGGGAGCAGGCACGGTAGGCTGCAGCCTCCAATGTCCATAGCAGGGCTCCATCTGTTGTGACGGAGTTCACTGCTGCCTTCCATCCCTGCTCTGCCAAGGTGTCCATCCTAGCTGGCTCCAAAGCCTCTGGCTCCAATGTTGCTGTGGATAAGGCAGGCTTTGGGCTTGGTCTCCACCAAGCCCTGCCCCGGCATGTCCATGGGGTGGTGCAGAAGGTAGACTGGTAGGAAAACATGGTTGCTATCCTGGTGATGTAGAGATGTCACTAGAGAGGAAGCACTGTCAGGACTCAAGTTTAAGAGGTCCTTAGATTTCTATCATCTGCTGCATGGATTTTATCCGGGCTGTGGTGTGCAGGTGTTGGGAGAAGAGCACTTTGTGCCTCACTCATTGCTGGCTTCGTCCCAGACCCAGCAAAGCGCTTCTGTCTGTGGTGACTCTGCACAGGGAATGGAATGGGAAGGCTTGGTCAGTGCCGAGTACCCTGGAACTGGGCTGGTAACCTCTTCTTTTTACTTCTAATTTCCCAGATGTTATTCCTTCTGCATCAGTAATGGGTGTACTTCTTGAATCCTCCCAGGTAAAATTAGAGAGAGATGTTGGGGAAGAAGGAAGCTCTCTCTGAATTTCATCCTTTGCAGAGCTTCTTGGGTTGAGTCATCTTAGCAGGCATAATGAACCTGTTTCATCTCCTGGGTCTGGCAGGGGAATTAAGGCCTTTTGTTTTATTCTCCTTGGTGTTCTGAGCTTGCATCATCCAACTGCATCCCAGCATTGGATGGGTGAGTTTTCAGACTCATCTGCTGTGAACAAATAGGCTTCCTCACCAGTAGCGCCAGCGATGATTAGAAGCGCAGGAAACTTAAACAAGCAATTTCCTTGTCACAATTTGTTTCTAGTTTGAAGCGCTTTTCTTTCTTGCTTTGTCTGCTTCTTGGCCTGATCGCTGAAACTCAAGCGGAGCTGGGTCCTCGTCCACAGGAAGGACTGGAGCACGGCGTTGGGGGGTTGCAGCTGCCCTATCTCTGCTCTCCGGTCCTGCTTGGGCATCCGTGGGGCAGCTGGGCCACCCGCTTTAGTCGGGATGAGCTCTGAGGCACCGCGGCGTGCGAGCTTCCCTCCCGGGGATGGAGCTTGTTGGCAGGGAGTGGGAAGGTGCCTGTCAAACACTGGTGCTGTAAAAGCTCGGTTGTACAATGTTCCGTTGATGTGGAACAGGAGGAAAATAAATACCCGTTATATCATCTCTTTTGCTCACATATTTGGCCTACTTTGCCCCTGATTTGTTTATGAAATATGATTCTGGGGGCAAGAATAGACTGCAGCTTCAGTACAAATAACAGTTTTCTTTATGTGGCTTGACCCAATTAACTTTATAATACTTTGTGACCTTTCTATCATTTACCATTGCTCTTATCACTTAAGATATTCTTAAATATATGTGGGCAAAGCAATTACAGGGAGGATCACTTAAATGGTGACAAGACCCAGTTTGGCTCCAAATCCTAATGCAGGTTCTTTAAAGAAGAGTCAAACCCATCAGCAGTGTTTTAACTTCCGTAGAAGTCCTGCCCAGTGCTGAAAGCTTCTTCCTGCCAGGAGCGCAGGCTGGCTGCATGGGGTCTGGCAAGAGAAATGGATGGCAAGGGACCGACGGCAAAAGTTGGTGCCTGAGCCAGGTGGGAAGGAAATGCACCCAAAAATAGCAAAAAGGGACGGGGTTTTTGAAGTGCTTAGTGCTGCCCTGAATTGG
>NW_010261682.1:16171-17013 GCF_000690775.1 Eurypyga helias
TGGGACAATACTGGTGTTGGCCGTTCACTTTGGAAACCCTCGCCTTGGATGTGTGAGGCTCCTTTCCCGTACTCTGGGGCTCCTTTTCCATACTCTGAGGCAAAAGACAAGAAGAGCTCAGGAAAGGAGAGAGCTTTTGAAACCCTAGACATGCTTCCCACCTTCCACTTCCCTACCTGCAAGTGTGCTGCTGAATCCGGGCCTGCGTGTCCTCCAGACACGCATGTCTCTCCCCATCACCCTCAAGCGGACACCTGTCGGAACTCCAAGCTGGCTCCGCATCTCACATCTGCACCAGCTCCCTTCCCCTGATCTCTAAGACAGCTCCATCTCTGCCTCCCCTGCGACTGGCAGCTGATTATGCACTTCACAGCTATGCTTCTGCTCCACAGACGTGCGCCTCGGGCTGGGGGGATGTGATGGATCCCCGCTTGTCCTGCATTTCACATTCCTCACT
Source organism: Eurypyga helias (assembly GCF_000690775.1). NCBI lineage: Eukaryota > Metazoa > Chordata > Aves > Eurypygiformes > Eurypygidae > Eurypyga > Eurypyga helias. The sequence goes on from NW_010261682.1 coordinate 16,629, forward strand.
TGCACATCTCCCCTGCATCCTCCAAGCTCAGACCTCAACAGGCTCATCTGCGATTAAATAAAATTAGAGAGAGTGAGCGAGCAGCAATGGAAATAGCAGGAGAGCCTATCCAGAGCGCTTCATAAAAATGATGAATTGCTTTTCGATATTGGGCAGGAGAGAGGGAGAGTTCTGTGTTATTTGATGATGTTAGTCTCTTAGTGGTGCATTGTTGCTGTGCGTATGAGCTCCAAATCTCAAGGCAGTCAAAGGCAAACGCCCATGAATTGAAGTGTAAATGAGCCGCTGTCGAGCATTTTATTTTGCCTTTTCAGATTTCTCTTTCTCTGTTATGTAGGTCAGTCCCCGTTTCCAACCTACGCCGCGCGCGGAGGAGGGCGTGGGG
>NW_010261683.1:0-2870 GCF_000690775.1 Eurypyga helias
ATTCTATGATTCTATGATTCATCTCTGCTCCAAATGACTCTTCACAGTCTGTAGTAAATAATAGAAGGAAGAATGCCTTCCAAGCAGATGCCCATTCTATTTATGTTTTCATATAATTCAATCAGTCTTTTTGTGCCTTGAAAAACTGAAAAATTTGATATCTACATATATATATATACATACATATATACACATTAATAACACATCTGTAAGGTTACAGAAGTACATCTGAAAGTGCCAATTCACTTTTATTTGCACACTATACTGGTGTGAAGCAAAAGGCCAGAGGAAATAGAATGAGGTAGACTGAAACCTTGTTTGCAGTTCTGTCTGTTCTTGTCTTTTCAAAAGACTAAAATTATTATTATTCTCTCACAGGGTAGCCCTATGGATTTGTTTGTGTCTTGAATTGTAAGCCTCCTATTTATGGCTTTTCCCGAGTTTTGTCATTTGTCTTGCATGTAGAGTTTGACTGCAAAAGCTGGAACATGCTTCCTCTGTGGAGCAAGTGCAAGAATTGCTAAATATTATGAACATGATCCCACAACACATCTGACAGTGCGCAACACTACATAAGCTTGTTACCTCTTTGCATGGGGGAGGTCCTAAGGAAATGATCGCAAAAGTGCCAAAAGGATGTCTACTGATGACATCTGGGAAAAAAAAGAAAATTCCTCTAGGGGCAACTGAGAAACATGAATAGAAGCAAAGGTCTTCATGCAATAAGCAATTCCAGCAGCTGGGGCATTAAGAAACCCATCAAGTCTCATGGGACTGAAGATAACATTGCGGGGATGGCAGAAGTGAGCAATGGATGAATTGGAATGACTCATGTGTTTGCAAGCCCCATTCCCTGTTAGCGGTGTACTTACTCATACAGAGTTTATCTTATGTATTCTGTTACTTTCATTCATTTTAACCTGCAGGCTGTAAACACATTTGTTATGAAAAGAACAAAATTACACAAACTCTTTGTGAAGCCCCTGGAATCTTGCTACAGGACTATTCATCACCTTCCCATGCTCATCACAAAAGCACTGCACCATTTGTTATTATTAGATAACATGAGAAAAAAAGGAATACAGAAAAAAAAAAGAGAGAGAGAGAACACAGAATGTTGTTGGGAATATGGACAAAAGGCAAAAGAGACATGGTGGTGCTGGAGGACACAGAAAAATGAAAGGAGACATGGACATGACTGTGATGAGATTCAATTCCACAACAGGTTTCCTTTATAAAAACATGTTTTCTCTTGCCTTGCTACTTTTCCTATTGTAAGAAGGTGAGCCTTTTGAGCAATTTTGAATAGTGCCGTGGCAGTGATTATCAGAACAGTCTCATGAGTACTTTTAGCCAAATAGTCTTCAGAAATTCCTTAGTCCATTTTGTCAATTCAATGGGAATTTTAATTGACTATTAAAATACAGCATTACACAATAAAGACATTACTGCACTGCTGCAGAAATACCAGCAAATGTGCCGTCAACAAAAAAAGCGATTCTCTTCTGTGGGTTTATCTGAACTGCTACAAGAGCATAAATAGCCTGGAGCAGCAGTAATTGAAGATAGAGAAGAGCTTTCCAAATATGCTTTTCCTCCAAATATAAGCAAAACAAAGCAGAATTCCAATAATTAGAGCATTGGTTTTACATGATTTTGCAGTTTCTCCCTTCCCATTACTGCATATGTAATAGGTCATATTTTACTGTGTGATATAGAATGACAGGCTGCACATCTGTGCAGCAAAGGGTAAAAATCACATAATTAAGTAAAATTGCCATATGACGACACTCCACAAAAGCCAGCCTCTTTGAGACTATTTGCTTTCTTTTTGATTTCCAGAATAAACACCCCAGTAACTGCATCAACGTAAGATGCAAGGCTTTTTGTGCGCTCAGCTCCACAAGCTCACAGAGGTGGGCTGAACCCCAATTTCTCCAGACCCCTGTCTCAGCCAACAGTTCCTTCCACAACAGGTTCTTCCAGATACCACCACAGGTGGGAACACACCTCACCATCCATTTGAGCTCTCCCCCATGCACAGCATGGGGAAATGTGACAGTGTGCCAGGCATCATGTCAGCAACAGTCTGTACCAAAATCCGGTCATGGGTGAGGCCGGCAAAGCTCACCATGGCTCTGCTGTCCTCAGCAAAAGGTTTGTACCATGCTCTAAGCCAACATAAATTGTCAATAGAAAGCTCACATTTTGATAAAATGATGTGTTCACAGGAGTCTGCATGTCATGAAATCACATTAATAAGCTGAAATTGTATTTCAAAATCACATAAATGAAACAGCATTTCTCCATGATGTGTTCGGACTGTAGTTGTGTAAGGAAGCAAGTGACCTTCCATTTAATCATGGCTCTGCTCATTAGACAGCAAACAACTGATAAGAAAATGTGGTAGACTCTGTTGATGAGCAGCATAAAGAGCATACACAAACCAAAAGCAAGGGGAATATTACACACTGCTTCTGGTCTCAAAGGGCTTTATTAAAAACAAAAGCATATAAAATAGTTCCTGAACAGGATGATTTTTAATTGTGTTCCCTTGGGAGAACTGTACAGGGCAGACTTGCTTGTCTCCTTTGTAGTCTAGAGGGACCTAACAACCTCTCAGCAGATTCTCTTTGCTCAACGATGAGTTACTGCTGAGTTTTTGGACTTCAGTTAAGTCTTAATGATAAAATATGTTTAGCTGCTTCTGAAACATATACAGTTTTATTGACAGTCTTTTTACATTAAGTGAAAAAAAAACAAGTAAAGGGTTTGGTGTGACAGCTTCTTCTAGTTCTACTTTCTTGTTAGCGTAAGCCTCTGAGCATACACAAACAGCAGTGTAAAACTAGGAAAGAGAGTCCATTAAA
>NW_010261683.1:2901-22821 GCF_000690775.1 Eurypyga helias
AACAACAATACGTACAACGTGCCTGCCTGCAGTGGGACTGGCACCAGCTTATTTGACTTATGATTCTCAGGAAGCCAAGTTACCCAATTTCTTTGGCCTTTGTACAGTCTGAGGCTTCTTGAGCTGGACCCAGAGCAGGCAGTTGGGCGCAGCCCTGCAATGCCACACTTCACACTCCTTCACCATCTACACTGTGTTCAGCATACAACATACAAACGAGGAAGGCTGCGAGGAGGAAAATCCATAATAACTGTGGTGGCTGAGTAACCTGGGAAAAATAAAACCAGCCCTCTATGAAAAATCCTCTGCAGCTAACGAAGATAAACAATGGAAGCACCAATGGAAAGGATATTGATCCTGCTTCTATATAGTTCCAGATTCTTTCCTGTATTAGCAAGGGCTGTTTCCTTCCTATCGGGGTTTTCAGACCAAAGTCTGTAGCAAGATCAGTTATGTATCGCAAAAGATAACCAGAGGAGAAAGAGCAGAGCCCTCCTCTACCATCCCTGGCATATTTCACAGCTTTATAGTTAGTGCCAGACAAAAACCAGGCAGCAGACAAGCAGGACTCTTTCTCTGATGATTAGGCACCCACTTGGAAACAGGCAAACCGGGCTCCAGTGACTACTTGGCAGAAAATGGGACAAAGCACTCCAGGAGGAGGGCCTGGCAGTACTTGGTTTATGTTACCGATATATCTATGCCAAGAGGTGTTGGTGTGACAGGCTGTAAGCAGCCAGCTTCTACTGAAACCAGGGAGCTCCACTCACAGGCATCAGCTGAGGATCTGTCCCCCCAATTATTTATGTTTGCTGTGAAATGGTAACGATACAGTACATTCCCCTACCATCCCATTGCCTTACATTGATCTCTCAGATGTTGTGAAAGACGATGAAAGTAACAAGATGAAAGAAAAAGGAAAAGCTCAAAACAAACTTACATTAAATATTCATAACTGGTAGTAATTACAAACAGAAAATAGGAAATAAAGCAGTAGTGATTATGCAGTGTCTAAATCATCTATCTGCAACTCCCTCCAGGAGTTTTTCTCGATAGATTTCTGCTGCTGGAGTTGGAAAGCGAGCCAGTCTTTTTGGTCTGTAACTTTGGTCAGGTTTTGCTTCTTTATTTTTCTGTTAAATAAATGTTGGCTAGTGTGATGATTTGCTAGTAAAAGTAAGGCTCTACACCCTATTTCTATTATTGACTAAAAGCTACAGTGAAACTCTGCATTGAGTAAAAACAAGATGGCATCACAACTGTGCAAAACTTCGATTTCAACAGATAAACTGTTGTGCCTGTCACTTAAGATGTGAAATGCAGGGGGTTTTGTGCATTCATGAAAGGAAATCCTAAATTTTTTTTCATTCTTCTAGTTTAAGTTTTTTATTTTATTTCTGCTTATTATGATAAATCAAGTGATCATGATTGGCTATTCAGTCTGCTGGCCAAAATCTTTTTAGAAAGCACATGTTCAGGAGGTTGCTTTTCAAATAGACGACAGCAAACTCAGAGCTTTGTCTGAAGGTTTCTTACACATGTAAAGCTTATATCTATTTAATATAGAAAGTGATGAACACATTGATTTTCTGGGAATTACTATTTTTTCAGCTACATAAAATCAAGTGTTTATTCACTTCTATGTTTCCATGGTGTAAAAGCTGGTAGTGTTTAACTGGTGTTAAATACCAATGCATGTAGAAGAATCACTAAATACAGCACATTACATGCTTTAGGTTAAGATATGCAGAACTGCTGGATTTGAATCTCATGTCAGTGCTAGAAAAGAAGGTATTCAGTCAGATCAAGGGTGAAAAAGTTTGTTGAATTCCAGTAGTAGTTCCCTGAGCCATAATAGTCCTCTCAAATTACAGAAAATCACAGATAATTCATCCTGTTACTACTTTGAATCATTTTAATGTTCCTGTGAAGAAGCCTCCCCCGATACAAAACATCAGTTCATAGAAAAGAGCATGAATTAAACTTCCACGGTGAACTTGTCGGTTTTTGCCATCTGAGTGCTCCACTCAGCTTCGGAGACCACAGTAGCCTTGTTAGGTTTCTAAGGCACCCTAATTACATACATTTGAGATTGCAGAATGCTTTAATTTAAGCCAGCACACAATCAGATGCTGTGCTTTCACAAATATTCAGAAACATCATCTGCCAGGATCAAGAGTAATTGAACTGATATCTACTGGGTTTTATCTGCAGCTTTGCTGCATAATTTTTCATTTTCCTTAGAAGGCTTTAACACAAAGAGAGAACATGCCTAGAGTCCCACAGAGGTGTTTTGACATTAGGCTTAATAAAGCATGAAGAACTCATTAATAAATAATGTTCTGCTAGGTTAACAAATAAAGCTGAATGCATTTGCAAGACCCAGAAGTAAATCACATCATGCATGCAGCCAAATAACTTGTTAAAATGCTTGCAGTGGTCCTGTTTCTTCAGTGTGTTTGGCACAGCCCAACACAACATTGCACAAATAAAAAAAACATTGCAGCATATATGCATGCACCTTCAATTATAATGTCACCTGTCAATTTTTATTTGCACTCTGTTGGCTTGAGGGGTTTGTAAACAAGCATTCATGACAGTGACAAAGAGATATTTATATATTGTTAAGCTTTGCTGAGAGGCCACTGCTGTCTGGAGTTTCAAACGAAAAGACCTCTTTTATTCATTGAGTTATGCATCATCCTATTCCTGTGTCAAAGCTACAAGCTTGATACATTTTACTGCAGACACCTTTGAGTTACAGCTTTCAAGGCTGTGTCAATATTTCCATATGTCCTTATTTTCCATGGTTAAACATTCTGGCAAGTTTTGAATCAAGGTCTGAAGAGAGCTTCTAGCTGCCTGGGGTCAGCAACACAACTCTCGTCAACTTCAGCTACACCAGGATTTCATACAGAATCCGGAGAAGGATTGCAGCAACATCAGAGTGGGGATTCACCCTCCATCATGATGACTTTCTCAGTTAAATGCCTAAACTGGGAGCTGGAGTCACTTTAAACTCTCCCTATCACTAACGACAGGAGATAAACGTTTCCAGAATGTGATTCAGATCTGGGCTGCTGATTACAGGATCAGCTTAAAATGAGCAAGTTCTCAATTTAGAGACTTCTGCTATGTGCTTATGCTTCCAGGCAGGAAGAATCCTCAGTCCCTCCAATGAGGCCAAGGAACAGATTGTACAATTCAAGTTTGGGCCTGCGACATCTACACAGTTTGTCAGGGGGGGAAAAAAAAAAAAGAAAAAAAATTGTTTCCTTTTTTTTATTTTTAGGCTATATTTGAGATATAGTCATATTCTAAATAAAGGAGTCATGATATTCAGAAACAGGGATAAAGAATCCAAATGCATGTTTTCAAGTCTCCATCAGTTTCTATAAGAAAGGAACTGCTACATTTCTCTCTGTTAGTTTACTGTCATTTATAAGTAATGCAACTATCCTGGAACTTATAATGATTTAAAAAAAGGAAGTATTTCATGTCATTTATTTACTGAAAAAACGAATTCCAGCATATTTAAAGTGCTTATAAAAATGAGATTGTTTTTCACACCTGACTGAACTTTCAGGTTCCAAAAGCTACTGTGAATAAGAGGATCAGATGAAGCCATAACTTCTGAAAATGATTTTAAATCCATGATAGATTTGATGAAAGAAATAGCTATTCAGGTGGGACTTTCCACCTATTTTTTTTTTTTAGAAGATATTAAGAAAATAAATTTCAGATCCATACCATTTTTAGAACATGAAGCTGAAAAGAACTGAACCTTTTCACCTGAGCCACAAATGGGATGATTTTCATGTGACATATTGAGTTTTCCAAAACAGGTCAAATGTAGAAAACTTATTTTTTAAAAACATCCACAGATTTAAGTTGTTCAGAGATCTGAAATGTTAACGAAACATCTGTAATACAGGAGAGTAAGTATAGGTGGATAAAGTACATGGCCCATTTATTTTCCATGTTTTTCTTCAATTTACCATTGAACAGCATTTCTCTCCATGATAACATAAGAATACAAATGAATGAGCACGTCAGTAAGAACTAAAAGAGTGAAGTATTTAAGCATTTACACTTTCCATATGTTATCCTATGGCTTCACAATCCCTGCTGGCTTGGTTTTGGAAAGCAGACTTGGTGTTGGTTACCTCTAAAAATGAGAGATGTAAATTTTAGAATTGTCTCTTTTCCCTTTTTTTTCCCTAAGTAACACCTAAGTACTCAAACTAGGAATAACTTCCCCATATTCTCATGTGAGAAGCACGAGATATCTGTGAAACTTTCAGTGTTGGGTCAATGCAAATCACAAGTTTCTGGAGGTACCTGGATTGCAAGACCTAAATTGCCTGTGAAACACGAGTTAGATGAATACATAGCACAGCCAAGGCAGCAATGCTTCTAGGTTGTGGGATCACAGGATTTGAAGTGACATTCTTTCTTGCAAGCTGGGATACTTGTCAATCCTCAAATAAATGTACACAAAAGGGTTTTTTGTTGTTGTTTTTTTGTTTGTTTGTTTGTTTTAATTTTTGTTATCATGCTGGTAGGTTTCTGTATCCAAATTCTGCTTGCATTGTACTTCAGCTATTTACATCCTTCTAGGACCATGACAATAATCCAGAAACATATATAAGGACATTCACTTTTGTTCTTAAGGGCATAATTTCAGAATAATCTAGTGTTACATGACATTGGACAGCAAAATTAGAAAAGTCTATCTACTCTCTGCATTTACATAGTTTTAGAACACTACATATGCAAGATGTTAAAAAAACAAATATCCAAGATTTGTTTGTGGTAAACCTTATATGAGGGTGCAGCTGACACTTTCGAACAAGCTGCAACAGATATTCAGGTAGAAATATGTGTATATTACCACATGATGGAATCACACAATACATACAGCTATAAAAAGAAATGCTTTATGGAAAGAAAATACTATTGCTACCTCATTTTGATGCGCATTAAACTACAAGGAGAAAAGATTCAGAGAATGGTATTTGTACCACACAATATAAAATTCAGCTAGAATAATCAATCAAAAGCAATAAGGAAAATAAAGGTGGTTTAGAATTTTTTTTTCTTTTACATTACTAATTTAAAAATAAACCTGTGATTAAATCTTTGTGAACAATGTGTATATAGTTTTGGTATATCTGAAATATGAAAAGGTATTTGAAGCACTGTGCGATACTGTTAAAGCAGGGATCACTTTGTCAGGCCCATTAACACAGTAGATTTCTTGATCTCAATGAGGATACCAGCAAAATAATAAAGGAGGAAAAATGCCACCCTCTATCAGAACAATGAGGAAGGACACAGAAAGCATTTGCTATCCTATAGTATGCATATCTTGTAGCTGAGTTTGTAAGTTTATTTTAGGGAAGGAAGGAAGATTTAGGCTTTAAAGCAATAGTCAAAAAATAATAAAAAATCACCAAGCAAACTAACAACCATAAATTCCCCAGGGAACCTTGTGTTTTTAAGACAGTATTTCCTGTGAGTCTCCTAGCAGATCAAAGCAGAACAGCTCTCATTACAACCCCTCGAGAGCACAACGTTCACACCCCAGCTTCTGGTTTGCAAAGAATCCATAAGTCAGAGACTGAAGAGGAAAGCACTCTGGGATGCTTACTGCCCTTGGCTCCGCTGGGACTCCCCGCAGTGACAGGGTGGTTTTTGGGGGAAAGGTACAAGTAGACCCCAAAGTGGATCAGTTTGCCATTCATTCCTCAGAGGAGGTAGGTTACACAAACAGTCAAGGAAAAGAAATTCCCAGATTTCTGAAGGAGTCCCCTGTGCCCTTTTAGCTGGTCAGACTGCAGTCAGGATTTATGATTATACCTTATGATTCAAGTACTGAAATGGGAGAAATTCTGCATTGTTTCCATGCCTTCTCTAACAAGCTTTGTCTTTTAAGTACTCCTCTAGGAATATACACACAATTTAGAAAAACAAATGCTTTATTCATGATAGCAATAAGTACAGCATGGCTGTACACATACGAATTGAATAGCAGTTTTGCATTTTTTATTATATTCCTCCCAATAACTACATGTTCCTACAAGTGCCTCACTAACGTGCACTGAGTTTTCTACACAGCTTTTAATGGAGAACATTTTAAATAGTTTTCATAAAGTGAATGAGCTGTGATAAGCAGCACAGCTGGTGAGCCAGTGAAGAGACTACAAGGAGGGAAATACCTGGAGGAAAATGGTCTAGGAATGCATTTTTCATATGAGGACCAAAGATGAACCAATTAAAAATAGTGCTCTGGTTCATATATGCAAATTAGGATTAGGTTTAGGGAAAAAACCCAGGGAAACTAGAAAACATATTTGCTTGCCTTTTTTTTTGCTTTGCTTGAAATTGTTCTAACAACTCTCTACCAGAAATCAAAACCATGCAATCACCAGTACGAAAGACAAAAAGCCAATGACCTATATAATTGTTTTTCTCCTGCTTACTCCAGAATGTGAACTAGAGGAAACAAAAGAGAAATATGTCTTACTTGGGTCATATTGTGACCTCAGAAAATCCAGGGGAATAAACATGTGCACTGCAGATGACTGCTTACACCAACGAAATCATCACCAGTCAGATGCAGGATACCTTTTCTCTGCTCCCTGTTGAGGGAATTAAGTAAAGAAAAGATAATGGTGCCAGGGAGAAGGTTCAAGATTTTGATAATGAATACCAACAGTTTTACAGTTATTTCTCCCCCATAATGATGCTTGTAACTTTTCTCTAATGTTTGAGACCAAACACAAAGATCTATTCCATCCTGAAATTAGACTCCAGCTTCCTCAAGAGTATTGTAATGTGGCTTCTACAACTGTGTGGTTTCATGGGGTGCTACTTGCATGCTTGCAGCTCTCGTGTGATTTCACCTCTACTCACCAGTTACTCAGTCAAATTCTTTGTTGAAGGGACCCTACACTGTGTACAGATCCTAAAAACTCACTGCATAACCACAAAAGTTGCGTTACACCTGTCTCATGAGTCCTCTTTGCTCAGGTTTTAAACTGTTTCTTGTAGAAGCTGTCCATTGGTGGAAAATGAAAAAGTAATTGTGGATAACAAAAGATCCAAAAAGACAGTACCTTTGAAAACAAGATTAGTTCTTTCTATCAAAATGCAAACAGACTGGGAGCCTCAGGGAAGCTGAGGTTCAGGATCAATGTTGTCATCTTGTGAAGTGAAACAGCCCTGGATACAATGAGCTAGATCAACCTCTTACAAAGTATGCAGAGATCTCTGCATCTAGGCCTTTGTCTTCGAGAAAATAGAATAGTTTTCTAGGTATTGTTCTTTTTGCTGCCTTTATTTCTAAGTTCAGTGAAAATATAAGAAAAACTGAAAAAAACCCACTATGTTGCAGATGCTTTTAATTGGAGTGGCAAGAGTTCTTGGTTCATTCTCTGGGGCCACAGCAGAGTAACATGCTTATCCCTGCCTTTTCCAAGGATGTGAACAGTTTCATTGCAAATTAATGCTTAAGGGTATGCGCCTAGGAATATTGCTCAACTGTATTTCTGGATCATTTCTGTCTTTCAACCAGTATTGTCTGGATCTCACCCAAGTTCAATCTCAGCCAGATGCTCTTCTCCAGGAGCCACTTTCCCCTAGGCAGTGTAACATCTTTGTGATGGCTCTGGTTGCATCTGTGGAAAATGAGATATACACTTGGGTGTCATCTGCAAAGCCTGTAGCAGCTTAGCCCCTCTCTGAATAGTCTCCTGGAAGTATTGGAAAGGGAAGTAGGGAATGGATTTATAGCCCTATGGTCAGACTGTAGGTGCAGGATATTGGGAAAGAAAAACTATTTTACCGTTGTTGTTTTGGGGTCTTATTAAAACCAGGCTTTGTGTCTGCAAGGTATACAAGATTGGGATATATTCACTCAGTGTTTAAAGGGAAAAGAAAGATAAATAATTCCTTATCAATGTCTGAAATTAAAAAGTCCTTGCAAATTAATATAGCCACAGGAAGCTGGATTAATGATACCAGCAAATAGAAAAATGATGCACAATAAAAAGCTCTCTGGATAAAACATACAGAATAAAGACTACTGTTTTTTACTGCAGTATATTTTGGCCACTGTATATTTTGCATTTACTTTTACGGTGCAGAAGATATTACTGAAAGAACAGCTTTACTTGATAATTTTCTTGTTTGGTAGAGCTGATGTATTAAAAAGGTTAATGTACTAAATTTACATTTTTCTACACTGATTATTTCTTACTTCAGTCTCTCCTTCCTCATTCTTAACCTCTTTAAAAAGAAATTATATAAAATAGGACTTCTGTTTGACAGATTTAGTGAGAAAACCTTACTTTCCCTGCCGATTTTCATGCTCTACAAGCTTTGCCATCATAAACCACTTTGCATGTATTAAGAAGGAGTATTATATGAGATGAGGCAATTTAAGTGTATCCCATTTCACTTGGTGAAACTAAGCAGCTTTGCATTAAAACTAAGCTGAGCTAATGAGAATATGCTTGAAGCGTGTGCTACCTGGAACTGAAGTTTAGCTAGTCATTCTGTACTGCAACCTGTGAGTTTGCAAAACGATGGCAGGAATCCTGCTGTGAGGGAGATAGGAAAATTATTATAATCTGCATTCCTAAATTGAATGAGTATTTTGCTCAGCAGAAGCCTCTTGACTGCAAATAGTCTGAAATTACATCCTGCTGTTTAAAATGCTTTTTTTCCAAAGTGAGTAAAAATGCCCACATTTCCTTAAATCAAATATTTTCTAAATCTTATGTCAGTAAAATTACTGAGAAAGGGAATGTTATATATTCTTCCCTTCCTCCTGTAAAAGCTTTTTGTTAATCAAAATTTTTGATAGCAGGGACAAAGTGTCTAGAATTCATGGGTTTATACTTTGTTCTTATTTATTTTATTGATGCAGCTTATCATCATATCTCCTTCATCACTTCATTACTGAATCAAATTAGATGTTTATAAGTTTCTTATTTTGTACAAAAAGAAATTGTAATATAGATATTTCATCAGCAACAGCTAATAGGCTTGATGCTCAACACACCAGTAAGGTAAAACACATATGTAAAGTATACAGAACAGATGATACAAACACAGGCAAAAGACCATCAACTATCAAGCAGAGACAGGGAACAAACTTCCTACACAACAGTAAAATGGAAAACATAACTTCATCCACGCAAATTCCTTCTCTCATTAAAGCTAGAACTGGTACCAAAAAAAGTAAGGAAAAGGGCCTGGGGATAAGTATTAAAGGTCACCACAGTTGTCTGAACAATTGCGTTCTACTATGTAAAAGCGGCAAACTCTGCAAGAATCCTTCAAATTGCATCCTGCCTGAGAGTCCAAAATCGAAAGCGGAGGTGGCTCAGCTCATCCTTCTCAAATTCTCTGTCCTTTAAGTAGCGGCCAGTGAAAATTTTAAAGATAAAGGCGAATGATGGAACAGCCTGTACAAGCATCAGTGTTTCAAAGCGAGGGTCAGAGGAGGCCACAGCTTTGCAACACTCGCCTTTGTGCGTGTCTGTAACTTAAGCAGACCAGGGCTAATTCTCTTGACCAGAGTGTGGGTGACCCAGTCTCTTCACCCCAAAACAAGGTGGCTGTGTTCTTACCTGCTTCCTGGAAACTGTCCCTACCCCATGCTGCTCCCTGAACTACTCATCTTCTCCATGCTACCTTGGCATCACATAGATTGTGAGGTGAAACCATGCCAGGGAACATGGGAACAGACAGGATGGATGAGCAGGAGCCAGGGATCAAACTAATGTCCAAGTCCTGTTCTGCTGCTATGGAGAGATGCATATAGTTTAGGTTTGCCGATGAGGCAGAATGGTTGAGAGGAAGACACGGTTACTCTCGTATGAAAGATGGTTCTCAGGAGAGCCAACAAGTCAAGTAAAGGTGATGACAAGAGCAGAGACATCTCTTAAGTACAAGCCTTTTTTCTGGAATTTAAGGGACCTTATGCTGGGTTGCAGTCCTGTTGCTTTGGATTAGGACTCACAGCTCTGACCTACTTCTTAAGTGGTGGATAGATCTCTTCTGCTTTTCTCCCCCTCAAAATATATCTGACAGAAGATACCTTTTTTTTTTTTTTTTCTCCACACACATTAGGTCAACCTCCCAGGACATAGAAGGCCAGGCTTCAGCCTTGCCTATGTCAGGGGATTCTCTTCCCAACCTCTGGGAGGCTGCTGTAGCCTCCAGGATTTAGTCTGTATGCAGTAAGCTTAGCAGAAAACCTCCAGGATCAGATTTAAATCTGAGGTTATGCCAAACATCCCCACTTCATAAACCATCCCTTTTATTTTTTATATTTTTGCTTCCTTCTTCATTAAATATGAGAAGTTTCTTTTGACTCAACAAGCTAGGGACTCATTTCAGTATAACCATCATTTATTAATTTACATGAGGATAATTTCATACTTTTACTACCTAAGCTTCTTTAGGCCTTTTAGACAACTCTAGCTGCACTTGTGTTCTTGCAAAAGATAAAAGCTAGTTGGTAATATAATTCGTCATGGAAAACTTGGACAGGTGAAACTCCACTGGATTTGCAGCCAGTCAAATAATTTAGCTCGTTCTTTTTGATGTGCACAGTTTAAATTAACATATCTGTTGTCTATCATAGAAAGTTTTTTTCTCCAATCTATCAGTTAATATTTGTAACATTTGTCATAGTATGAAACACAAAATCCCCAAGATTGATTAATAAAGGGTTTTTTTTCATAAATTTCCATCCAAATTTATATATTGGTATTAATGTGTGCTTTAGTAGCTGTGCTGTAAGGAAAATGAAAGATATGTAGGATCTTCCAGCATTATCTCTCCTAATATAGCAAGGTGTTGTCAACAACTATACTGAGTTTGCAGAACCCATAATCCTATACATTATTTATATTTAACAGTCCACACAAATACCTATTACACAAATCTCCCAAGTCAAACTACAAACATGCATGCAGTGAAAGGAGGTGGAGTTCACAACACTTGACATTGGAACTCTGCAACCGTGTGAGATATTCACCCCTTCGCTCTGTATTTTGTATACACACATGTATAAACGATGTAATATTATAAATACAGACTACATATTAAAGGTACAATATATTCCCCGTATGAATTTTACTTTCTTGAAAATATCTAGGTATTACAGTGAGAGCACCACACAGAACTAACATAGTTCTCCTCCATACACAAATCTGCAAAATTTTGCAACTCCCCTAACCTTCTGCTTTTAAATTGAGTCTGTATTTTTGTAACCATGATCTTGTTCCTTTTGAACCCTATTACAAAAACTCTCAGTAACTTCAATAGAACTTAGAGGAAACAAAACTGTATTGTTACTTTGTTTTTTTCCTCTTTTCCTATCTGGAGCAGACATTTGGTGCCAATGGGGAAACAAATCCTTTTGATGAGGGATGATATTTTTGTCTTCTATTTACTTTATACAGGGAGTAGGCATTTAAAATGCAAAGAGAAGTGCTAGCTAGAGTAGGAGACAGAAAGAGATTGATTAGAAAGCTATTATTCAGATGATATCACTAGAATCCCTCCACAAAAATGAGAATGCACAACTCAATTCATGTAGTTCTAATTGCATCAAGTTTGAGCTCCATCTATTTTAGCCAATAGTTTTCCTGAAACCATTTTAGTAGGCTGTGGAGATGTTTAGTAAGAATAAACAGTATTTGTAAAACTAATTAGTTTTATAAAATTACCAAATCAAATAAGATTGACAGAGTAAAACTGAATTTTGTCCTCTCCTCCCCCAAACTCTGATAGAGCAATAATTCTGAAGAATATTGTGCAGAAGATGAAAAACAGATGGCAGTCTCAGAATAAAATCAAGGTTACATGACTGTTCACTTTTCTTCTCTACTGCACATAGCATTATCCGCATCATTATAAACATAACTTTGTTTTAATACAATGTTATGATTTGTGCTGAAAATCCTGATGTATCTTTATGATCTTGCTACTTTCCTTGTCTGTTATGTGTCTGAGACATGACTTGGTGTTCATATATGCCCACACATATTCCACCACCTTCCTGAGCATGTATCAGTTTGCAGAACGCTTTCTTCTGCATTTGCAACCATAACACAGAAAAATTATGTCAGTGAATTGTCTTGACCAAGGATAATTTACTGAGGTGGCAGAGGGGTGACAGACTAATATCAATAGATTATATAATAATATAATATTGTAACCAAAATCAAGGAATAGAAAAAAAAAGTTAAGATGTCAGGAAGTGAATAGCTGCTAGTAGGAAGAAATTAATAATTTCCAACCTGCTGTGTATGTCTTTGGCATTCCCCTGAAGCCCACAGCCATCTGGAACAACTAAGTACATAGGTGGACAAACATTACCTCCTCATCCCCACTGATGGTAAACAAGGACCATCTTGTGAACAGAGGTTAGTAGAATACTCTTCTCATCCCCTTTTTACCAGTCATAAATCACGAGTGTGATTGCAATGCATTAAACCCAAGCTTAGACGAAATACCACAGAAATGGCTAATGGCAATCAAGCATGCTTGCCCTTGTCATCCAGCAGATCATTTAGAAGACTTTAGTTGCATCACCTCACTAAGTACATGTATTCCGTACCAGTTAAAACCATGATCTCAGCTATATAAGTGATGTCAGTCACCATTTTATCCATCTGTGGCTATGTTTAGGAAACAAATTGAAACATAGTCTGCACAGCTAGTGGTTAAACGAAACAGTCCTGAAACTTCAGGATTTTAAGGAATACACTAACCTTTGTCTCCTTATGCACATCCAGAAAGTCCAGTACATCTACCTTTGATGAAGAACATTCAGGAAGAATTTAACTCATCTGTTCCAGTGTTCAGTCACAAGAAGTCTTTAGTGATTACTGAAAAGACCAGTGAAGGGACAAAGCAACTCCAGGCATGAAGATGAAAGGATCAGACATCTCTGTTGAAATGATGTACAACTCGCTGAGCCTGTACGAAAAGAGAAGACAATCATTGCCTCTTTGAAAAAGAAAACAATGAAAGAAACATTCATTTTCCCTCTTTGGGACTGAAAAGACATCTTGAGCAGTAGGGCCCCAGAGGTAGTACTAGCCAGCTCAAGTTCTGAAATTACTCAGCATCTTCTTTACACTGGGAGCCTGGAATCCAGACCTCAGGTTAGGGAGTAAGGGGAAAGGGAAGGAATATTTCAGCAGATGTGTTCCGCAATATTAAGCCTCACAAAAAGAACATTCTTAATAACAGAAAATTGCTAATTACATGTATCTTAAGTGGTCTAAAGGAAAAAGAATGTTAGATCTTTACTGGCAAGAGTCGATATACTGCACATGCTACTGCTACTCAGCTGCCTTTTACCCTTGACTCTTACTAGAAATGTTTTTTAGAGACATTTTGTAAATCACTGGAAAAACTGCTTTTATACTGAGAACAGTGCCAGACCCATCTGGAGAAAATGTTAATAGTATTTACAGAGAATTTTTTAATCTTTTTTTCTTTTTCCTGGTTGTCTTTTTTTTTTTTTTTTCTTTTTTTATAATCTACCTATGCACCCATATTGAAGAAATGGGACACAGACACAAATGTGAATATGGTATGTAACTGTAAACCCTGTACTACAATTTCTAGCTTTAGGCATGAACATATCTACTTTCTTTCAGAGTAAAACAGGCCCCAAGGAATTTGGAGTACAAATATGACCTCAAAATCATCAGTGCCAATGTGACCTGCCAAAAGACATTAACTCTGCAATTATTCCATTAGTCAGGAAAAAATACTTCTGAGTGGAGAAGAAGAATTAAATTGAAAGGTTTCTATAGAAATATTACAAAGAAAGACCAGTCTCAGCACCTTGTAGAATGGCTGGAGTCTAAAAAATGCAGATGCCTTTGCACACTTGAAATTTAATTTTGTTGTTGTGTTTGATGCACCAAAAAAAGAACCTAGAAAAGTAGAATGCAAAAATTACATAAGTCTAGAAAAATCACAGCCATCCTTTCTTTGCAATGGAGTGTTTATTTCACTACATAATTTCCATCTACATTGTATATAACACTTGGCTCGAGCAGTTTACTTCTGACTGCTGTTATCTGTATGATACATGATTTACAATGCTGAATTATTTGTTTTTTCATCAGAAACATTTATTTGTTAATAATTTATCAGAGAAATGGCTTCTGATTGCGCAATTTAAAAAATGTAGGCAAATCAATGACAAAAGATACCAAGCAGCATAATATAATGATACAATGATTCAAGCTCATACATTAGACCAAACTGATAACGTCCCAAAAGCCCTCTTGTGATAGCTCAGTTTCATAGAGCAAATATTCAGCTGAAATAACTAATAAAACATCTCAACTATTGCTCTGTGAAATCATGCCAGTATCATGAACACTATCTTTGAAAACTAATAGGTTGGCTCCAGAAAACAAACAAACAAACATCCCTACAAAACTTCTGTGCAAGAGCACAAGCTCTCTCTGGAAGTAAGATTAATAGTCACATGAAGAAGACAAATTAACTCCTTTCTCAGATGTGTGAATGGGACTATGGAAATCAAAAGGGTCTGATTCCTTTGATGTCAGTGATATTTAGAGATACAGATTGTAGCATTAGATCCAAACAATGTTTGCCATTGCTGGTGTTTTCGACACAGACAGTGAGGGAAGCAAATGCAATAAAGCCCTTAAGAGGGAGCTGTCAAGGGCTTCCTGATGTATCACAAATAAGATATGTTTTGCGTTACAGGATTTCCAGCTAAACTGATAACAAGGAAAATAAAATTTATTCTACAGAGTGTGGTTTGACAATCTTCACTACATTTGAGGTTTTAGAGAGAAAGAGGGACATTTGAAAACACTTTTGGGGGAAAGTGTAAGTAAGACTTACTTTCCTGTAAGTCTATTACATGAATTAAATAACTTAAAATTTTCCAGGGTAGTACTCAAGATCCCTAAGAATAATGTTGCTGAAACTCCTATCATTTTATAGGCATTTTGTAATAGCAGAATGGACTGTTTTCCTATCAGGCTTAAGGAGACTAGTCAGTAATGTGTTGACAGTATGTAGACTTATTTATAAAATGAATACTGTTCAGTTTAAATGAACACACATATTCTGCCAAGAATAGATTGTTTTCCAACTTAGTAATAGATAGGATTTCTCTTCTGTTACTTGATGAAATCTCATATTGATTATAAACAGTAAGTTTCAGGAATGACAGATCTACCAATAAAAGACACAATTCAACATGGAATATATGCAAGTATCAATATATGTAATTATATATAATGGTCACAAATGTCATAAATTTATTTCTGTAAACAGTATAAATGAATACATATGAAATGAAAAATCAAATTTAGTGGGGCATTATTTTTTTAAAATTTGATTTCTAATTGAACCTTTTGTGCTGAGAACACTACAGATTTTTGTTTACTGAGTACCCACTTTCAATGTGCATTTACCTGCTCTACCTAATGCTATATTCTTTGACCAACGTGTCCTTCCAGACTCCATGCCCAGGATCCATAGGAGCCTCCGTGCCCCACAAGAGGACAAAAAGACATGGTAGATCAAACCTCTTCAGTTCTTTACCAGAGTAGGATTCCTTTCAACAGACTGCTTTTCTGACAATGGTGTTAGTGTTAGGAGTCAACACTATTAACCAGTAAGCTGTGTCACTCTTTTTGCAGAAAAAAACCTTCTAGCTGCTTTCTGTATAAGCTAGATACACTCAGGCATATCTAGAGGTCTTAGCAATAGAGAAGAAGCAAAATTTTTAGAGACCCAAGCTATTACTGGATGCAAAGCATTAGCTACTGTTTTGGTCCATGAATTGCTTCTGTGTCCTGGTCCTGTGACTGTTTCCATTTGCCTCATGTTACTTTGCTCCTGGGCTCTCTTTTTAAACAAGACGGTTGGTTCCCCACATGTCCTGGGCATCACCCTGGCCGTAGTTCACATGGACAACACTCGTCATAGAACTTGCCGAGCCTGACACCTTCTGTCTGACACAGTTGTTTGAGCATAACCCAGCCATCTGTGGTCCTCGTGTCCTCCCACATGCCGTTATGACTCACCTCCTGCCTTTCCTTCATTCACTTAGTAGAGAGACAGGAGAGAAGGACTAAACCATAAGAGAATAAAGAATTGATGTGGATGTATCGCTCCTCTCCATTAAGAGAGCAAACCCCTTACTCAGCTACTTGATGACTTAAAAGCATTTCAAAAGCTCATTGAATTCAAAGCAAAGGATATTGTCTGTCATTAGAAAATATTCAAGAGGAGTCACCTGCACTGCATAAAGGTTTGCACCGTTCCAGCCTGAACTGGTTCCCACTCCAACTAGACTGTGTAGCTTTGTGGCTGCACCAATGCCCAGTATTGTGGACTCTAAACTGTGAAAAATCATGTCAAGGTACACCAAAAAGTAGGATCTGCTGAAGGTTATGGTTGTTTGTTTTCAATAATGAAATTGAGTTGGTTTACTGGTTTCCTTCTCTCAATCTGCTAGATGCATTTTTTTGGTGTGTTTCAAGTACAAGAAAGCACTCTGCAAAAAATCTTACAAAAACAGATGAAAAGACAAGAGTCTTCTGATTCTGGAAAGGCAGATTTTAAAATGATTTTTTTTTTTTTAGTTCAGAAAATAGCAAGCAACTAAACACTTGTACATTTTAAGAAGTGACCTCCTCTTTCTTCACACATGAAAGTTACTCTTCCTCAAATAATACACAAAATCTGGTCATGTGCATACACCTAGTCCATCGCAATGTAAGAAAAAAAACCTGAGATTAAACAATGATAGCTGAATCATACTTGTTGCTTCATCCAAGTGATACAGAAGGGAACAAATCTGAAAGGGCAGAACCTTTTTCTCTTTTACTTATCACTCTGGTCTCTTGCAGTAGTAACTACCTGAGGTAAGTCTAACCAAAAAAGGTCATTCAGACTAAGACATAATGAACAGTAATTCATTGTTTGGTTTTAGTACTATTTTAAGCCAGATAGTATGATTTAATAATGTAATAGTTAAACTGTATGCTTCTAAAGCATTTCACTTCTCAGTATTTTAACTAATACCTATGTAAAAGTTAAGGTGAATAAGAAGCAGCCAACTGGATACATTTCCTTCTAGACACTGCTGTGAAAACAGCAGAGAGAGCAGCTATAGTTGCTTCCATGACAGTGAAGAGGCTGTCCTGGCAGCAAGTGTCTGGGCTGCTCTGACAGGTTCAAGTCACTGTCAGAGCTGGTCCGTACAAAACCAATGAATTTGCCATAAATGCCATGAAAACACATACAGAGATCCATAATTATGTGTCTGGGAACAAAGAAGTAAAAAGGAAAGAGGAAATATCTGAAATATCTGGAGTTCTCACACAGATTTTCACCTCCTGGCTTCCCTCTTCTCCATGAAAATAATTTTCAGAATAACCCCAAATTTCTGAGCCTTTGGCATCTGTCCAACCCTGACAATCAGACTGCTCCAACTTCTCAGAAGCCAGAGCTTCTGGCATTTGTACCTCTGGGGTAAACCTTTCTGACAGATTGTCTCAGGGCAGTAACATTAGGAAGTCCTCCAGCACAGACCTGCAGAGCTGACCACACACAGTCCAGGAACTCTTGAAAACTGGGAGGAATGTCTATAGACTATGTCTTCCTCCTGCCACGTGTGTATGAAGCACAATTACCCTCAGGGAAACAACCCTCCATTCTTGCAAAATTTGACATGCCACCTAATAGTTATTCAGCTGTGATTCAAAATGTTTGAGAGAGTGCAAAGCCATGATGTGTCAGTATGACCACCACACCACCATGTTCATCACCAGCTTTTCAGTTCCAAGGCAAATTTTGGTTTCATGATGGAATGAATTTCAAGCACCGCAATAAATTGCCATCAAAATGCTGAGTACTAGCAATCTTCATTTTTTAAAAAGATATATTTGTCTGTTTGAGTGTGATAAAACACAACTTCGACTATTTGCATCAATGTGTAATAGAGGCTGGTAAAGACACTGTGCTAGTGTGTCCACATTTCAAAATAAGCAGAAACCTCCTCTTTTTCCTGTTTAACTGTTAGGCAAAAAGTGGCATCAGAGTTCCGTGCTGAGTAACGTGTTACTACAGTGTCAACAGTGTGTCTACACTACGAAGGTTACAAGTAGTCAAAAAAATTCTCATACTAAAATTACAATTAAAAAAAAGTGAAATGTGCAGTACATCCCTTGAGG
Organism: Eurypyga helias; assembly: GCF_000690775.1. Classification (NCBI taxonomy): domain Eukaryota; kingdom Metazoa; phylum Chordata; class Aves; order Eurypygiformes; family Eurypygidae; genus Eurypyga; species Eurypyga helias. The sequence continues at coordinate 21,174 of NW_010261683.1, forward strand.
CAGTAGTCTGAAACAACAAGGTTCTATTGTAATAAATGTTTAATAAGAAAAACAACAATGAAAGGATCATGAACAAACTTAAAGTACCCTTCAAAGGTGGTATGTACAACAGAAAAATCTCATTTATACCTGAGTATTGTTCAAAAGCACAAAAGGGCATTTATATACTTTAATCCACCACATTCCCTATATACACCATATATGCACTACTTATGTATCACACAAAATTTATGTGGGTTCTTGTGCAGCAGCTCTGCAATAGTTATTCAATACCCATTGTTACCTGGGACAAGAGTAGCTGCTCTACTAATGTGAATTACATTAGCACAATGGTACCGCCAGTTACAGCAGTTGAAGCTCTGACACATGATCTACAGAAATGGGCCAGATTTATGAGGAAATCGCTACTTCTTGGAGAAAATAAGCAGTGAACTTCTCCTTGGGGGACACTCCCCTGCAGACACAAAGCTAATGTGAATTTTATTAGCAGAAAATCTGTTTTCTATGAGAGTCAGAAAAAGAAACTGCCAGTGGCCCAGCGTCCATGACTGTGGGCAGAGAGATACCTTTCTATCACACTAACATGAGAGACAGTGCAAAAGGGTACAGGGAGTGGATGGAGGTATGACACCATTCATGTCACAGACCTGGCAGCAGGGCTACGCCATGTTCACTGGGAAGGGAAGGCTGCAACACATACTGACCCTTGGCGGCTTTGTGTGACAGTTAGAAGATGAGGAGGGCCAGTGGGACTCCCACATGCACATCAGCACACTGCAAACTGACAACCCTTCCAAAGATTTCATGAGTGTGGTTAAGGCACCTACATTTAAAAAGAAGGCATTTGTTATGAAGATCTTTGTTATGAAGATATTTCTTATATCTATTTCTATGTTCACATATATTTAAATACATGTACTCATAACACTAATTATTTTTTGGGCAAAAGGAAGAGGGTAAAATCAGCGTATATTACGATAAGATCTACAGAAGACTTTCCCTTCAAAACCTTAATACATATAAATATCAGCTGCTCCATCTCTTCAGAGTTGCTTTTTGCATCTTACCATATAGTGCCTGATACAATTTGTAGGTGGGAGAGAAGAGCGGAACAAACACCATAAAGGACTCTATGCTCGTATGTCATGGATATTCTGTTTTTTCTGATCCATGAGCTCAAGTTCACAGTTCTTCTTTATTTTAATGTTAGGCAGTGTGAGGGTAGCTGTATATTTGGTCCTGTCTCCTATCCTTTTACCTGCATCTTCCAAATATTCCAGTTAGCTGAATTTGTTTTTAAAAAAGGCAAGATAAATGTCCAGAAGACCCATTACTGGACCATATGACACATAAAAACAACTGGGTTTATTCAGCTTTAAGAAGGGAAAGCTAATGAGAGACCTTGCTGCAGTCTGCCATCACCTAAGAGGAGGGTGTGGAGAAGATGGCATCGGGTGCTCAGTCAAAGGATGAGAAGCACCTGCCACAAAATACATCAAAGGACTTCTGAATGAATTAAAAAAAAAAAATCACCATGGAGGTGGTCAGCTGGAGCAGGTTGCCCGCAGAGGTTGTGGAATCTCCATCCATGGGGATATTCAAAACTCAGCAGGATGAGGTTGAGCTACCTGCTGTGTGACTGGGTCCT
>NW_010261683.1:22832-53252 GCF_000690775.1 Eurypyga helias
GGACAGGAGGCACCTCATGGCCCCTTACCCACAGGTGACTGTTGAGCAGAAGTCCGGGTTCCTCTGGCAGATTAAACACTAGTTACAGACCTGCTTCCCCAAAAATGGTAGGTATTGCTAGGACGAGAGAGTTTCTGAGTGAAATCCACAGAGCAGTACTCCAAATCCTAAACCAGATTGTATGCACATGACCCAAAGGGTCTCAGCCCCATCAGCTTTCCAGAGGAAAATTTAACTTCACAGACCTGAGCTAACTTAGAGATGCACAGACTGTAGGGAGCAGTAAATACATGCAAACAAGACGATGACTTATCTTTTCAGTACCTTTACCCATTAATGTGGGTTTTTTTCTCATTTGGGAATCAAGCACAGGCCAATTACAAAATGAGTTAGATGCCTCTCCTGGACCACCTTCTCTCTCTAAACTGATAAGCATATAAATTAAATGAATTACTATTTTCCAGTTCTATTTTCTCTGATTGGACAGCTTATTTGTTCCATCTCCGTTTTCAGCAGTTTCTTATCTTCTCAGTGTGAAGGATTTTAGTATGATTCCAGACAGGCAGTGAAAACAATGTAATCCCTCCCTGAACCCCCAGGGATCTGATTTACTCCCCCTCCCTCCAAGGCAGCATCCTTTGATCTCAGTACCTTGCCTACTACACTCCCTTTTTCCTGGCTGTGCAGCAGCCACGTGCAATGCTGGTGGAGAGGCAGGAGTTTTCTATGGGCACGCCAGAGGGCAGCTGCCAGGTGCATGAGACAGCGCTGTGGGTATGGATGCACGCTGTATACATCTGTACAGCCCATGAAAGCAGCCTATCACTACCCAGTCAGTTGTTTAAAAACGCTAAATGGCCACTTTTACAGAAATCAGTTCTGCACTTTGAGCGAAGACGCTGTCAGCCATGAAGAATACAAAAAAGTTGCCTGTGCTAACAAAATTATCTTGCTGTTTCCTGGTTTCCTTCATAAACACACAAAGAATTGCTCTGCACCATGTAACAGCCGTGTTTGAGACAGAGCAGCAGTCTTTATTTCCAATTTGCTTTCATGTCAGTTCTCATCCTGCCCAAATGCTGCCAACCATTATCATATTAACAGCAGATTTGAAAAGTGTTTTTCCTTTCCAGAGCAGAGGTATTGAGTCCAGTCTCAAATAACATGGTTGAAGTTTCACAGTGTTCTCCTGTCACGTGTCAGATTAATTAACTCAGCTCTGATTAATTAACACTAGAAGGTTCTTTTATTCAACCATCTAAAATACCAAATTCCACTGATTTCCTGCAGAGAGACACAGGCACAACAATTCCCACTGCAATCTTTCATTATTCTTTACAGAGACACTGCCATATTCCATACTCCCACTAGAATTTTACTGATGTGGCTATACTGACTTAGGTGAAAATCTTCCTTGATTTACTTTGGCACAAAAGAGATCAGCATCAGGCCTATTGGGATAGGATACTTCTTCCCTATGGACATATTTACTTTACTTAAGACCACCAAAAAAATATATATATATTGCTCAGACATCTTCAATATACCATCTTTTCTCATGGAAAAAGAAAAAAAAAATTAAAATCTTCTCTAAGGTGATCTGCTGCTCTTTGTGGCTACCTTTAAGAATAATAAAAGTATCAATCCAGCAAAATACAGAGTTAATTCTGATGTTCAGTTCTACATGTACATATGGTCTTCTTTATCCAGTGCTGCTTAAGAACCATATAGTTCTAGGGAAAAACAAACAAACAAGCAAAAACCCCAAACAAAACAAAAACCCAAACAAATCCAAACCAAACAAAAAAACCCAAACCACAACAAACCCAAACCAAAAACCATTCTTCAAAAAAAGGGAGCAGCTTACATTAAAATTGAGAAAGCAATTCAAATAAAACCAGAAATGGCTTAGGCTGTTCCTCCTTCTCATGGTATTTCTATGCACATTTTTTTATCAGCCCTAGTAAAAAAAGAGCAGATCCTCTAAAACATCAGCTGACACTGATAGGAATGCTGGGAAAAAATGCTGAAAAAGAGGCATATGATAAATGAAGATTGTCAGGGATAGGCAAATGAGTGACAGAAGCTGCTTCACTGAGAAAGGGGGATGAATACTTGAAAAGATTTTCCTTTCACTTTGGTGAGTATCTTCCTCTCTATTTCTGTTAAACATATCAAGATCAGTACTATCTGAAAATCTTTTTGTTTTTATAGAAGCCAATTAACGTTAGTGAGTAACCACATTACTACTCATGCATGTCAGTTTTTGAAATTAACTGTAGGTCTTCAGGGTGTTCAGGCACTGGGGTGGTAAGAACAACAGAAGAACTTGACACGAGCAGAAACTGGAAACATATTGAAAGAATGCCACTTGTGATAATATTTCAGCAGGCTCTGCGGAATAGTGGTAGAGCTTCTGTGGATGCATAGGAAGTTTGCTTAGCCAGAAAACTTGGACAACAGATCTGTTCTTTCAGCTGTAGTTTGAAGTCATAACATCTCCCAATTGACCTATGAAACTAGAAGTTGCATGATGGAGCCAAGAAGCCTAAAAAGCAACCCTACTGGGCCTTTCCCAGCAAAAGACTTCCACTTACGTGAAATACGAATACCTAGTACAGACAGCTTGCAAATCAGTGCAAGAAGTTAAGCACTCTGCTAGGCACCCATCCCAGTTTAACAAGTTGGACATGAAGAGCAGTGATTCAGCTCCACATGTGTATTACTCCTTCCACTAGCTTTGAAGACATACAGAATACAAATTTTCTTAGGTGTTCTCATCACTGCTGTGGGTCAAAACACATCTGTATCTAAAAAAAACCCTTTTGAATTAAAAAAGGGAAAAGGTAAAGAGATTCTTCCACTTGTGATAAAAGAGGCATTATTTTCTATCCGTTTCTGGTGACCAAGTCTTCCTTATGCAAACAGGTTTTATTTTTTCTACTACAACATGAGGTCTATTTAAAATTATTCTTCAATGAAAACTGAGGGGTTTATGTGCTCACTTAGCTCTGGGCTTTACAAAATCTTATTTTACTTGCTGTCAAATCAAGATCACCAGCACCACTGATAAAAGAGGCATTATTTTCTATCCGTTTCTGGTGACCAAGTCTTCCTTATGCAAACAGGTTTTATTTTTTCTACTACAACATGAGGTCTATTTAAAATTATTCTTCAATGAAAACTGAGGGGTTTATGTGCTCACTTAGCTCTGGGCTTTACAAAATCTTATTTTACTTGCTGTCAAATCAAGATCACCAGCACCACTGAAAAAAAAAAACCCACGAAACAAAATAGCCATCAGTAAACACCTTCTTTAAAAAGTACATGCTTATGGAGAGAGAGATCTCCTGTTTTCTTACAATTCTCCCTTAAGTTAATTATGCATTACACACCAGCTAAGGATTACTGGCAAGTTGGGTTGATCTGGCATAGCATGTGACCCAAAAAGATCATCAGTAGCCATTGCTCAGATCCTGATGCCCATTGTATACAGCAGAAGAGACCACAATGGATGTCAGAGGCAGCTGGATGCCAGAAAATGGAAATAGTTGTGTGGGCCTACTGAAATGTTAGCATCAGCTCTTGAACCTGCCACAGCAACACTGCCTAGTCACAGACATGTCTGCAGCCGTGTCCTCTGTCCATGCCCTGAGTAGGTACAGTCTCAGTGCAGGTAGGGACTGATGGATATTTAAGAAAGGGGTTTAATCTACCAAGTTTATTCCATTTAGAAGGACTATTTTCAGAAGTACACAGAAAGAATCATTCTTAAATCAATGACTGAGAAAATCCATGTCCAGAACATGCTCACTCCTGTTTTCATATTCTTCTCTAGAGACCTGTGGGACAGATGGTTCAAAGAACCCAAAACTTATTTCTCCAAAATAGAAGGCTGTGCCCTTAGCCTTGCTGCTGGCATGGCATGCATATAAACATCCACTCATGTTTTTCTGAAGCTGAGCTTGCCCACCAGTTATAAGCCCTATGGTGACTCATTGACTTGCCATCAAATAAGCTTAAAATTAGAGACAGTAAAAAAAAGGAAAACCATTTAGGAGAAATATTTTCTTTTTTTTCGGGGTGTGTGTGTGTGTGTGTGTCAAAATTTTAAACTTTTCAAACTAGCATTGCTGAAAGGCAAAAGAATATTATTTGCCAATATATTTATGCAAATTATTTTCTCTCAAATGAGTACTTGCACAAACTTTCAGGTTCAAGAATTCAGGTTTAACAGCTGTGGTCATTTAATTAATTTCTATAGACATGTTTCTGATCAAACATTAATTTTAAAATGTGCAAACTGGACTGAGGTGCAGCAGTTCACACTACATTCAAAACAATTCCTGCTTAGAATTGCTAATTAGGAAATCCCAGCAGAACAAATAATATGTTACTTTATAGAACTACTGAAAATCTGAAAAGCAGCAAATTCCAAACACTCCAAACAGAAAGTCTTGAGAACTCCCAGTGTAACAAATCTGTTCCATATGAAAGCTATACAGCTCTTGTTCAAAGACTAAACAAAGGCAAATATCATCACTGCATATAGACTCTGAGTTGATGTAATTTGCCATAGCGCCATGGAAGTCAATGATGATACATTGATTTCCACTAATGAGGGTCTGACCTAAAAAGTGCTGCATTCATTTACCAAAGAAATGCCTTTTTCCCCCCACTTTCAAACTTTATTTAGCTTTTCTCCAGGGGAGCAGAAGTGCTGAATTAGCATGTAAGTACACTCAGTGTCTACACTCTGAGCCAGGCAGACCATAAGTGCAAGAGGGGCATAAGAAATTCACCACTTGCCTCTACTTATTATAGATTGAGATAATCATTGTCATAGAGATGAAGAAAGGGCAACACAGAAGTTCTTCTGGAAAAGTTTGCAGTTGCCTAGAAAACCCATGGCAGTAATTGGGAAGCAAGTTAGATAGTTTTATGACTCCATATACAAATAAATTTATAAGCATTTAGGAAGAAAGAATAGCTGAAAAGAGTTTACTTGGGTCATTCCTCAAAAAGATTTTTCAGAAGAAAACTTCAGAGAAACAAATTAGATGGAATAATAAAAATAATTTAAAAACTATCCTGCTCTTTTAGCAGTGGTTTTTTATTCCTATCAAAGTACTATGATTTTTCAGATATACGGTAAGAATGGGATCTAATTTTTCTTAAGAAGAGTGACAAGTGACCCAGTTTTTGAGGTAGCATTCATATCATTATCCTCTGGGTTTTATGTTTAAAAGATTATCTTGACATTAGGAAAGAAGCTTTTCTGTATTTTTTTCCCCCGTTAAATTTCAAACACTACACTTATAGGGAAAACTAAGCTGATAAGAGAGAAGAAAAAAGGTTTCAAACAAGAGTTCCATTTAAAAAAAACCCTTTTAAAGATACAAAATTCTGAAATTTCCTTTTGAGTTCCATTTCCCAAACAGAGCACTTGTTGGATAACTTATTTGACAATATCCTCCTGTTTAGGATTCGAAAATTAGTCACAGTGAGTCTCCTTAGGTTGCAGCAATTTTAAGTAGGACACTTATTCTCCCTCCCGAAGAGAGCAAAGCCCCAGGCACCCAGTGTACTTGCCTGCCACTTGTCAGAAATACTCACTTTTTTAGTTTAGAAGCCGAGAATCAACCACAGTTGGGAGTCACACCTGCGACTCTATTTAAATAAAATATTTTACTACGTTTGTCTTCTTGGTCACACCCTTGCACCTTAATAGAACCCACAGCATGGTCAGGTCAAATAGTATTTTTCATTTTAAAAATTCTTTCACCAGTGTCTCAGGTGCAAACTTTTTATTATGCAATAAAGTAACCTATGAAAGTAATTTATGCAATAAAACTTCATTTACCTCTCCAAGCGACAGTTAAAAATACACACATACCCAATTTGTTCACATGCTTTTCTTTCTTGATCAATAACACAAAGAAGATTGTATAAATTTGTCAGTGATCAAAATCTAGCTGGGGCTAAGATTTGAATAAGGTGTTGGTTGCCAGGACAGATAAACAAATACAGCTTCATTTCAGTGTTTCAAAGGTTCTAGTTGTTTTCTAATTTAATTCCTTTTATATAAGGATGACATATTCCAAAGCAATTTTTCTTTTCTTTTTATTAGGCGCCTAAAACATCTACTGCGTTCATCATGTAGATACTGGAGGGACTATGGCAGTCATGGTTACAACCTACAGAGGTTGACCTGAAATACACCACAGCCTGATTTAAGGACAGAAGGAAACTTGTACCCTTCAGTTTTCTATGAGAGTAACTCAGACATGTAATGTTATTATAATATTTTTATAGTTTTGAAATGTAAAAAGCCAACCATATAATCATCACTTTCTTTTCTACATAATAATAGTCATTTTGTAACATACCCAGAAAGTAAACACTAAAGAAATGTAATTGTAATTTTCTGTAACAGCTAGTAGAAACAGTTTTAAACTTAAACCCACAAAAATGCTGTCATTCCTTATGCTAGTGGTGCCTGGAGCAACAGCAAACAATCCTGAAGGATTGTTGTTTTATAAAATGTATTGATTAAACAGATGAATGAAGCTAGAAATTTCAAAGTTCAAACAGTGGATCATCCCACGTGATATAAGAAGGGTTTTGCATATTGACAGTAGAACAAAGGAGCACAGAGTATTTGCACAAAGTGGTTTTGATATCAATAGGCTGAATTGTCACTGCTATGAATCATCATTAAAAAGCTCCTGTAACAAGCAATACAAGACTTTGTAAGCTGTGCTTTTGTGAATCATAGGTTTAAAACAACCAGCAACCATACCCCAAACTATTTAACTTCTTTAATTGTTTTTCCCCTATCAGAATAATAATGCACAACACAGAAAACTCATTTTTACATTTTAGTGTCCTATTATACATGCTCTCAAAAGAAACAATAATTGTTCTTTTTACCTTTAAGGATGGTATGAATCTTTGAGAAAATATTAAGACTGAAAAAACCCAGCATTTATTTCAATACTGTTGCTGGATTGATTGGATTTAAAGATTAGCATTCACTGAATTGTTTCTACCTTTTCTTGGTGAAAGCACCATAATATCACTCACATTTTGCCTATCGTTTTGTTATATTCTCTGAACATGCTTTCATCTTCAGAAGGCAGATGAATACAAGAGAAAGAGTATTCTAGTTATTTCAGCTTTTCTCATCAGGAAGAAAACTGACACTTCTGTGTGGAATAGGTAGGCTCCAGAAATACAGCATATCAAGCTTATCATGGTGAAGTGAAACACAACTGTACAGATAAATCAGATAAATTCTATGCTGTGTTCCCACATGCAATCTTCTGCTTAGTCCACCCAAGCTGCACCAAGCAGGGAACCATTTTACACATACTGATATTTTCAGAAAGGAGATGAGGGTCTGAAGAGGCTGGGTGGCATGAAACAGAGCTGCATCGTGGCATGTACATATATCCATGGACCAAGGGATGACCCAGCATGTGCATCTGTAACCTCATGCAGGACCCTAAGGGTTTCTTCCCCATTGTCCTAAGGGAAACCTCAGTTACAAGACCAGCTGGTAGAAACATGCAGATCTGCAAGTTTAGTTTGTCTAATATGATACTTGCATACAGGACAGAACTGAATAATGAAACTAAGTAATGAAAAAATCACCATTGTTGAATTTCTCTTCTTTTAATAAACTAGGATCTATTTTCTCATCAAAAGTGCAGAAGCTTTGCAGCAGTAAATAATACATAAGCCAAAATGTATTTCTTATTCATGGATCTGCTGGGAGTTTTTGTATGATGTGGTTTAGCTCTACAAAGTAATCATTTAAACAGTGAATGCAGACTTCATCAGACTTCTCCCTTGTTCTGGACCACCTTATCAAAAATTCATAGAAAGGAATCCATAACCTGATGGCTTTTAAAGATTGAAGGTAACATTATAGCTTTCCAATGCAATCTGAAAACATACGAACATGAATTCTTTAAAGAATTTCCATGGAGCTTGGAATATAAGTTTAATATAACAGTGTAATTGAAGTGTAAAAACTCAAAATCTGTGATGACAGTTAATCATCTAAAATAAGGAAGTCCATTTTCCAAACCAGGTATCTCCCTGAACTGAACTGCTTCATCAAGCTTTAAGCTTAGACCACTAAAGACTAATTAAAAAAAATTATGTCAGTGAAAAATGCTTTTGATGAGAATGACACATCTTTGAGGTCCCTCATGCCTTCTTGTGCAATACATGGCAAGTGTTACTGCATGTTTATAAAACAATGAATGTAGTATGAAAAGCCAGCTGTTCACGTTTACAAGTACACTTTTTGTGACTTTTGCATCTCTGAACTCTACCTAGAGAAAATATCTCTCACTGTGAGAATTTCTATTGTTTCTGCACATATACTTAAATGTAAATTAGTATCAGGACAAAAATTGCTCTTTACCTGTTGACTAGTAACAGTGAGTTCTCCCAATAACACTGAAGTCAAGTCATTTTCACAATATGTGTAACAATATTCTTACACAAAGCACGGAAGATTAAACAGTGAAAAAAAAAACACTAGACTTCCTGTATTTCCCACTGGTGGAAAAAAAAAATGTTTAGAGTTCAAGTATTAACTGTGTGAATACACTCTTTGGTCCACATCCATACCAAGAAGCTCCTGCACTGGTCATAGACTTTGCAAAGCTTGGTCATATGAGCAGTAAAGTGCAATGAACCTACAAGGGAGTGAGCACTGAGGAATAAGGGAAAATGAAGTCAGTAAGGTGTGATCAAACAAAAAGAGGCTGGAGAAACACATCAAGGTTGGAAAAACGAACCAGAAAAATGAAACTGTTATCTGCATAGGGTGGGGTCTTAAAATTAATTTTACAATAATTTATGCCACAAATCATAGTTAACTTTAATGTAATTCTGAACTGAAATTAGAATCTTAGAATCACAGAATGGTTTGAGTTGGAAAGGACCTTACAGATCATCTGGTTCCAACCCCCCTGCCATGGGCAGGGACACCTTCCACTAGACCAGGTTGCTCAGAGCCTCATCCAGCCTGGCCTTGAACACTTCCAGGGATGGGGCATCCACAGCTTCTCTGGGCAACCTGTCCCAATGCCTCACCACGCCCTCTGTGAAGAACACAAACACAGTGTTGATAGTAGTAGGACCAGTATTTGTCCCTCATAATCTTTTTCTGACTTTCTAAGGACTTCTAGCTGATTTTGTTGCCATATCTTTTCAGGATGGAGCAACCAGTAAAATACTGATGGGGCTTTCAGGCAGGAAGAGTTGCATAAAATTAAGGGTCTACGCAGGGGACACAGATAAACGTTTTTGCTCCACTTCCCGCCTCATAAGAATTTTGGAATTGTATATGATGGACAAGATGACATAGAAACATTTATGCTGGCTCATGGAGCAGTACAGCTGTGGCCATGCTTTCAGGCTTTCTAAGCAGAGCCTACTCATTTAAACATAAATGTGCTGTTCCATCTCAGGTCCTCCAAATTGCTGAAAGAGAACGCATTGTCTCAAGTCAAGGATATCACCGTCATATACAAGTTCTGTAGCTTTTTTCTCCTTCACTTTCAGCATAGTCTTAGGCACTTGGGATCAGAACTAAATCAAACAGGAGACTCTTACCTAAAAGTAATAGGCAGCCTTTTGACCTTCTTTCTTATTGTCTGTCCTTTCCTTCCTTTGTCTCCCTACAGGAACATAGACACCAGGCACACTTTTGTCCCAGTTTTCTTGCTACCCAAATACCAGGTGATGACATCCATCTTCTTTGAAGGCTAAGTGTTGAAGATTTGCAGATCAAAGAACACTCAAACCTCACAAAATGTGATGAATCCTTATGAGTAGTTAGTTAATTTTTAATATGGACAAAAATACTTTTTTGTACTAGACAAGCTTATTTAGAATAGTCTTATTTTTCTTGAGCCCCTGCATTTAAGGGATTTTTTTTTTTAACCTACAGCAGCATATTCTGATAGTATAATTCTTCTAGCAAATTGACACCTAATAACTTCTGTTTAAGCAGTCTAGGTTTTATTTGTCATTTCTATTGGCTCTGGAAAACAAAACAAAACAAAACAAAATCCAAAACCACCCCAAACTGTAGTCCTGCAAAACAAGGGCTAGTCCCTCTGGGCTTTGGCACCAGGTGAAGTCTTGCAGGAAATCTTTAATAAGCAGCATTAGAAGAGGCCAAGCAGCCAGGGAGGGGATATTTTTAAACCAGTTCTGATGCTTTTGACTGCTGTAAACACCAACAGGTAGCTCTCTAAGATGATTGTATTAAGCCTTTGACTAATGAAGTATTGGCAATAATGAGAGCTTAGACACCTAGTTCATCTGGACACCTACATATGAATGCCTAAATTTAGTTGTTTGAAACATAATCCAAATCTTTTTCCAAAGTGTAAGTATGAATGTCCAAATTTTATATACAGCTTTCAGTCTCAAACATAGCTAAACTCTACGTGCACTCATAATCATCAACTGTTTGTTAAAAATGTGAAAGTCCTGAAGCACTCAACTTTCTCCTTGCTATCTAATATTCAGAAGTATAAATATATTAAAGTCTATGGTCTGGTGATCCTAGGCTACAAGGATTTGGAAAGGTGGGGCAAATAAACAGGGATAGAAAGGCAGGATTTTCTGTATTAAGCAAGGAAGGCCATTATACAAACACTGATACCAATTGCATCATGCTAGTGAGTAAACTGACAGATCTGTTCAGCTTAATGTCTTGTACTTGCTTTTCAGTTATGATATTATAAATGCAGAACTAACAATTTCACTGTTTTGTATTACACATACTTGTTCAGTAACAATTCATTAGTAAAAATATTAATGAACTCCATGCTAGCAAGACCTGTGCTTTTATCCAGTAATGAACTTGCCTTTTTCCTGTATCTGTAACTCAGGTTATTAGATTCTACAGGAAGCTGGAGCAGCTCCTAGTCAAAATGCAACAGATGTTGCCCCCTAAAGCTAACATAACTGGAGAAAGAAAATTATTCCAGGTGAGGGAGAACATCGTATGGCAGAGTTAGGCTATTCTGATGACTGCTATCCTTGAAGCTCGCCTACAGAAAAGGAGGTCATGCTCAGAAAAAAGCGGTACGATGAGATGCCATCGCCACATCTTCAGTTGCCCCATCAAAAAGATTGGCTGACACCAATGTCGCCAGCTTAGACTGCTGTTACCCACACAACCCTACTTTCTCTGCAGGGCACTGGCTGCACCCATGCACCTGGTCATTTCCTCCTTGCACAGGACAGATACATTTTTCCTAATCCTACATGTAACATCTTTGTGCAGATTTTCAGGGAAAGTGCTGATGCAGCAGTTCTGCTTGCGGATGTGCTCGAACTGCCGCAACTCAAATGAGGGATGTGTATGTCTCAAAATACTCTAACTCACAGATAAATCCCTGTTTTGACAGACAGCACTGATTTCAAATCTGAACTTTTCTTTGCTGCTGTTCCCTCAGACAGCACAAGCTCTGTGACAGTGATTGCAATCCCTGACGAAAACAGCGGGACTGTTATTTGCCCTTTGTCAGCTCACTGCCAGTGGGACCCTATTTAAGCTTGTGAAACATGCAAGGTCATTCACTCCCATCACACTTCTGTTTTCAGATTTCTCAGGGAAAAAAAAAAGTTTGCTTCACTTCTATTATTGTTCTGCTAATGTTTTAATTCAATGATCAAGCTTCTCCAGACAAAGGAAGAAATGTGGTGATTTAAATTTTAGTCCATTAACTACACATATTACTTTTACCTTATCAACAAATACCTATTACTTTGCACAGTCATGCGTTAATCTATGTAGCAGCCAACACGTGAGGTTATACAGTCATCTTTAGCACTGCACAGGTATGTTTTTTCCATTATTACTGTATTCTGAATGCTCTTCTCCCTGGGGGGACTTCTAATGTGATATTTAGCTTGAATTCTAATGCAGCTAAGCTCCATTAAAACTATGCACATGGACTCAAGGGCAACTGTAAATAATGCAAAAATAGATCAATACTAATCTTGAATTGTTTACGTGTAATTCTCATGAATCTCATATTTGTGACTCCAGCCACATCCTGTGCCATAGGTTCCAACTTACTGCTCCTTCCCAGTTATGGCAGGGACTTCAGGAGTGTGCAACATCAGCGTTGCTCTTAGGGATCATATACAAAATATAAGGAGAATTACATTCTCTCTCTATATAAATATATATAAGGATATATAGAGGATATACTCTCTAGAATATATTCTTCTCTAGAGAAGAATAAAGTTAAGGATGGAAAATAAATATCTTCAGTGTTGCTGACTCCTGTGGGTCTTAACTTTCTAATCTTATTAGGTGATTTTGTTTTATTTACCCAAACTTTCAAGCATAAACAGACTAGGAAAAGAACTATGATTTATTCTAGATCTTAAAGAAGCAAACTGTGTTTCTATTTTGTACCTGTTAGGTCAGTAGATTGTGTTGTGCATGTATATTCTGCATTAGAAAAATGTCAATCATTCACAACCTTTTTGAAAAAAATATTGGAATACACTTTTGGTCCACAAAAGTACAACCCCATTACGTAAAAGTACATGTTTATTTCTAAAAGTATGTAATTTACTTTTGAAGTTAGATTCCTATTAACCCTTTTAATAATCATTTAAAGGTGTTCTGTTCAGCAATCATTCTGAATTATGTAGCTTTCTAGACAGTGAAATGTGTTCTTTCTACTCCCCTCCACCCCCATTCTGTTTATCTGTTGTGATTTTTCTTATTTTGTTTATCTCTTCACCAACCCCTTTTAGGAATACCAACCAAAGAGTCTGTTTTTTTGAAGAACCAAAATAAGTATGATTTTAAGGAAAACAGCTCCTTTTAGGATTCTAGCAGTGTATTTTGCTCATTAAAAAGTAGCAGATAGATTGCTGACGAAAATTCTAATAAGTAATATTAAAGCATTAATAACATGAGCTCAGGGTTTTGTACAACATTGCAAAACGTATGCTGCAGAGCTTGGGATCTCTTTCCAGCTGTCAGCTGACAGTATCCCTGGGTTCCTGCTAATTGGCGACACACCAAGGCAAACAAGTCAGCTAATTCCAGAACAGTGAACTGATTAACTTCGGGTGTATACACATATTTATAAAGAGACTGTTGCTTTTGTCTCAATAATCAAGAATAGGTTTAGTTTTCAATTTTAAAAGTTGTGGACTACAAAAGTATTAATGACATAAAAACCCCCAAGACTAATTCTTTCAACTAATTGTTTCAAAGCCTTATTAATGTCAGAAAGAGGAAATGTACATGTATGTAGGAAAATGGAAATAATCAGTAATTGTATAATTCTTGTTTACTCATAAAAGCATCATCATTACCTTTCTAACATATTTGATAAAGAACATATTTTTAATACAACAATATTGAATAACAGTGGCATGAAGAGTTCTGAGAGCAGAGGTTGGAACCCCATATCTGGCTAATAGCAAGAGTATCTTCAATTTTAAACCAGAAATGGGTCTCTTGTTCTTCTAGCCCTACCATGCTGCATTCTCAGTTTCAGTGTGGCCAGATTACGAGAGAGAGACAGAAGATGCATTCACAGAGAAAGTCCATTAGCCTGATGGTGTTCTCCTGGTGCGGGGAGCTTTGATTTTAAACTCCCTGAAGACGGGAATGGCCTTGAGATTTGGCCTTCCACCTCCCAGCCCAAATCAATAGAACACATCTGTGGTTACAAGTAGAATTATTGTGCTGACACATGGTCAACTTTCATTAGCTTCTTTATTTCTGATTAAAAAAAAATATATATTATCAAACCCTATTATTTTCTGCTCAAAGATGTCAATAGTGTTTTAATCTATAGTTTGCCCCATGTTCTATGGTCAGGTTCTCTATACATTTCTTAGTGTGACTTATCAAAGAAAAATCAAACCCCAAAACTAAGTTCAATCAAGCAGAGAAGACTGGGCACATTATGCTTTATTATTATAGGACTAAGGACCTTATTCTAGGACTACCTCTTCAACACCTCCTTCATAATTTAGAGCAACTCCACATTAACAAACAAAACTTTCTGCACCTGGTCCTTGCTACTATGAGTTGCCAACCACCTTGCCTTCTGACAGGTCTTCTTATTGGTAAAATAATAAATCTAGCAATTATTTCTAAGTGTTTTGTGCTTCCAACACCGCCCACCCCCCACCCCCAAGTGTTAATTTTGTATGAATAGTTGTCACCTTGAAGTTCATTACATCCTTTCTGAACATTGTCCACACTCATTAAATTGAGCCATTATATAGCACAGCGTGCTGCTATGGCTGCAGGCAGGACCAGGAATCATAGAAGATATGTATTCAAATATTAAACGATGATATGCAATATTTTCTGGTTCCTGAATTAGCAAATCAACAGAGGAAAGACTTATGCTTATATAAAGTATTTCAGCTTGAGTGTGACAACATTAATTATCCACTGTAACATGCTGATTTATAATTATGAAATCAGTAATTTAATTGGCATCTAATGCAATAAAAACATTCCTGCCAGTGTCATTATCTAAGTGCTGGTGCTTGATGCTTTCAAACTTAGTTAAGCTGTCAAAAAACATTATTCTGGTAAATGCTTGTACCTGCAAACCTGACAACTATTTGGCAAAGATGTTTTAAAATGTGCTGCTACATGACTGCTGAAGACACTATCTACACATTTCAGACAATCCAGCCAAGCTCACTGCTGGTCATTAAACACATGTTTTACTGTCAATAGAAATAGTGACCATCTATGGTCCTTGGGAACAGAAGCTGCCACTGAATCACATAGAAATGGTTGATACGTGGATTACTGATTATGTCAATCTCCCCATCAGAGCTTCATTCCTGGATACAACTGCGTATCTGTGTGTTTGTAGGTTTGTGATGGGGTATGAACTACAGATTAATGCAGCACCCACCAAAAGATGAGAGTAGCCACTTCAATGAAGCAGAGATGAGCAGCACAAGAGCTGGGATCAGATAAGCTAGTTCACTATACTCACGGTACTGTATGTTAAAGAGCCTGGGGACTAGTTATATTCCTGCTAGTCCTTTCACTCCTGAACTAGAGATCATAGCTAGAACAGCAGGCAGTTCTTCAACCTTGTAGACTTGGGTGAAGGGCCTGATCTTCAGAGAGGGAGTCACACAAAGGGAATATATCAGAATAACCTTAACAGGATAGTGATCTGCATGAGTGATGCTCTGTCAAAGGAAGAATCCAACTTAAAAACTGGATACAGCAGGTGGTAGAAGGCAGGGAAGAGAATAAAAAACCCAGTGCTCTAGTCAGTAAATCATCCTACAATGGTTTCTTAGCCCTGCTCTACATGACATATTGTACCTGTGTAACTATTTCTGTGATGGAAGGGATTCCTTCTCCTGAAATTGTTTTACCTCTCCAGCTGCTAATGGGACTGAAGTACTACCACTCTAAGCAGTTTATTAAACCCTATGGGAATAAGCCTGGATAAGCAAGTTATAACTGATGACATAACAACATGAGCTGCTGAAATATTTAGGCATAATTTTCAGTTATTGCATACTGGCCTTTTTCAGCTTCCCGGCACAGTTGAATTGCTGCAATGCTGAGTGTGGACAAGGCCATTTTCTCAGATCATTTTAGATGAGTGTCAATTCCTCACACAATATGTCATTTTGATATAAATAAAAGTATTCTACAAAAAGCTGCTAAGCTAAAGATAGCTAAAGTATACCAAGAAAAATACAGTATTACAGGGAGAATGGCCTGTGAGGATTCCTGAAAGCAGAGCTATAACTTCACATTAAAAGTATCATGCTGTCAGATGTGCGTATATGGAGTAGGATTCAAATCACATTAGCTAAAAACTAAGCAACAAACAGTGGGAATCTCTCAGTGAAGACAGGCATCGACCTGGGGTGGTCCAGCCTTTCCCAAGGTATTGATGTTTAGTGTCTCCATTTTCTGTCACCAAGAGCCTTCTACTTGCAAGTCAGGAGCCTGCCTTTCACTCACAGCTCAAATCTCTCATCAAAGTCACCACAGTGTGTTTTTGCCTTGTTCAGCCTGGAGAAGAGAAGGCTCCTGGGGGGACCTTATAGCACCTTCCAGTACCTGAAGGGGCCTAAAGTAAGCTAGGGAGGAGGGGGGTGGGGTGGGAGAGGTGTGTCTTTTTACAAGTGCCTGTAGTGACAGGACAAGGGGTAACAGGTTTAAATTGAAAGCAAGTAGATCCAAAATAGATATCAGGAAGAAGTTCTTCCCAGAGAGGGTGGTGAGGCACTGGAACAGGTTGCCCAGAGAAGCTGTGGATGCCCCATCCCTGGGAGTGTTCAAGGCCAGGCTGGATGAGGCTTTGAGCAACCTGGTCTAGTGGAAGGTGTCCCTGCCCATGGCAGGGGGGGTGGAACTAGATGGCCTTTAAGGTCCAAACCAACACAAACCATTCTATGATTCCTAAAGACTTATGGCAGTATTTTGCCACTGTTATTCTCACATCCTTGCATCTGCAAGCCTCAAAGTATGCTGCCATCAGCACTAACAGCATCACGCCCATAAACAACCAACAATTGTAGGTCTTGAAGACATCCATATATTTAGTACAGAAATTCATGCGCTTGTTGGTAAAACACCTGCTGCTGATGGGAGCAGGCCCTGGGGGTGCTCAGCTGTGGACCGTCATGGACCAGGGATAGTTTTCACTTTCCCTTTTCTCTCTCTCCTCTTCTGTTTTTGTTTTTCCCCAAAAACTACATTGACTGTCAATGTATGCCACCAGCTGTGGACCCCGCTGACAAATCTCTGTGCATGTGAATTTTTCTCCTTTGTGCTACAACAGGTGACTGATATTTTTTAGACACCTAATTTTCTGACAGTTGGAGTTAGGTCAAAGAAATCCCACCCTCAGGCAGTGCTAAGATAGAAGGAGCTGGGAGAAGTCCTTTTCTAACAACTGACTTTTAAACACTTAGCTTATGTGCACAGCCCTGAAGACTGTAACCAATAGTAGCAGTGGGATTATAGCCTACACTGGTAGACAGAACAACATAGTTGTTCATGCTCAGTCTTTAAAATACTTCTCACAGCTTCCATTTTGTTTGAAGGTAAAGCTCAGCCTCACAAGCAATTTTAAGTCTTTGGGAGTATTAACAGACCATAATCACAGCAGAATCACAACTGTGAAAAGTAAATTCTCTAGTTCAGCACTTGTAAATCAAGTTTCCTAGGCTTCTTTGATCAGTATAAAAGTAATTAACTGCAATATGAAAGAGAA
Organism: Eurypyga helias; assembly: GCF_000690775.1. Taxonomy (NCBI): domain Eukaryota; kingdom Metazoa; phylum Chordata; class Aves; order Eurypygiformes; family Eurypygidae; genus Eurypyga; species Eurypyga helias. The sequence goes on from NW_010261683.1 coordinate 40,127, forward strand.
ATAAATAAAAAAATGTTATTGAAAAACTGAGCTATTATTTAGACAATTGAAAAAAACAGGATACGCAAAAGAATGTGGAATACTTAATTCCATTTCTTTGTGTATTTTCATTATTGATTGTCATTACTTAGAAGATTCACAATGGAAAACATCATCCCAATTTTTAATCACTTTAAACACAGATTTGTGAAGTATCACATAATTACCTTTTATTCTCCCTTTTGTACCATAACAATGATATGAAAAGAGCTATTTTAAAAGTAGCATACTGCAATACATAATGGCCATGTATTTATAAAACATTAACTGTTAGTGAGACTCCTCAGCATAGTGAATTGTTACCCACTGTCTAAGGAAAATGAAGCCGACTCAAAGCAGTCACTGCTGCAAAAATACCAACAGCAGCATAGGGTATAGATTTTAATGAGAAATAGAACATCTTTAAAATAATAATAAAGAAATGTGAAATACAAAACCTTTCAGATTAAGCATGCAAAATGCAAAAGCCTTCAGTTATGCCATTTTAGAGAGGGGGTTGACCCACCAGCCTCCCAAACCAGGAAGACTGTAAGTGAGACATAGCAGAGCAAATTATTAACACACAGACATAGTCTGTAGTTTCTGGACCAGATCTGATTCATATCCAGCCTTAGAGAAGCCTGGGGGAAAAGCTAGCCTGGTAGAAGTAGTCTGTTAAAACATTTGTTTACTCATTTTGCTATTAGATATAATCCATAATTCAGCACTAACTTGTTTGAGATAACTCAATGTTGAGAGTGCCCATAACTTTTTGTGAGTCTCCTGAATGCTTTTCTTAAGGAACTAGCTCTAAGAGTTCTTTTTACTTAATTATGTTAAACATATTGCTGGCCTCAGTAGCTGTGCTAAAATTTGAAAATATTATCAGAATACGTAAAACCAGAAGGCAAATAAAAACAAGTGCAAATGTTGTTGGTTTATTTTGACTTATTTTTACGTCTTGACTTTTGAAGACCAAAGCTTAAGCCCATGCTCACATGCTTTGCTAAACATGAGCTGAAATCTGGTGTGAACCAGGGAAGCAAACTGGAGTCAATACAACTCAAGTAAGACTTAAGGATTGAAAACTAAGGAAGTTCTCAAGGACTTTCTGGAACTGAGTCTTCATCTGTCTTTTGCACAAGCTAATTTAGATACTACTTATCTAAAATGCAACTCAGATACATAGTAATTTATTAAATTTTTTCAAAAGTAATTATTGAATAAGTCAAGAAATAAAATGAAACAATATAGCATGTGTCCAAAAAGAATAAACATAATATAATAAATAAAATAAGTAAACTATAAACTTGTTGTGGTTTAACTCCGGCCAGCAAAATACCACAAAGCTGTTCTGCTGACTAAAACCAGCACATAAGTATATAATGAAAAAGTAGCTTTCATTTATATCAAAGAAAAGTTACTTCACATAAACAGTAAAAGTAGGTTAAAGCCACTGGAAAACCTCTACCATGTTCAACAGCATTAAAACTGACATAACATGAATGATTGTCAAAAACTGATGGGATATGGCAATGTTAAGAAATATACGATAGGCAAGATTTTTTTTATAATGTTTTACTATTTTTGACAGTTTATATACCTAGAAAGAAGGCTCATTAATAGTTATAAAATGCAACCTATTCAATTTTTTTTCATATTCTCTGAGGCACTTCAGCATCAATGAAAAGATGATTTGGGCTCAAGTAAAGGCTTTTGTAATAGCTGTCAACTTGGCCAAATCCTGTTTTGAGCAATCTGGACAAGAAATTTGACAGTATACTTAAATCAATACAAAATTAATAAAGGCAATTCAAAGGAAAGGCTTTTTCTTAAGGGTAAAGAGAAAGAATCTGCTCTTTCCACACAGTTTTTGTCTGTCTTTATTTCCTGTTAAGGACTAAACCCCATTCATTTTGATCTGCAAGTTCGTTTAGGATGAATGGCTGCCTCCAGAAATTAACCTGAGACACCAGTTTCTAAAATGAAAAATGAAGTCTTTGATACTGCATCCTTCATTGACTTGGGGTTATGTGAACACTGCACTTACAAGTTTGTTGTCTTCTATTTGCGTTTAATAAAATATGGTTGGTTGTCACTTCCTGCTTTAGCCAAGTGACACAGTTTTTCTTTTCCAAAACCATTCAAAAAAACCACTCCCATTTTACCCTCACTTCCTAATTTCTATTTTACAAGAAGAATGGCACTCAGAAAGTAAACAGTGACACCAAATCTCCAACGTTAGGTCTTTAGCTGATATAATTTTTATTTATTAGGACCAACATTGCCTTAGTATTTATGGAAGATAATGGTATGTCTATTTAAAAAAAGAACTTGTGATCTACATAAAAGAAGATTAGACCCATAAAGTACAAAAATCCCCCACCCCTTTTTATAGAGTATAGCGTTCTAAAAGACTATAAAAAGATAAAATATTACATTAACCACAGAAGCATTTATACTTTAAAAAGAGAGAGAAAATATTGCTCTATTGTCTGAAGCTGCATTTAAGGTACAAAACACAAATTCTCAAGAAAACACACACTGTACATATAAACACTGGAGCAAGAAAAAAGAAATTTAAATCCATAAGGCAATACAGAACGACTGCTCCTGCTGTCAGCATTAGTGGTTTTTCCTTTCTTCCCTAAGGGTTGATTGTTAACACTGTACACCACCAGTAGCTTCTGTTGATGTAGTGAGAGAAGCAGCTATTCCAAGACCCAAAACTTACTTTGCCCCAGTCAGAGGTATGTTTCTACCCACAAGATCACATTCTTCAGATTAAACATTTTCTGATAAATTTTACAATATAATTATTCCAAAATACTATAATCTGTACACCAACAACCCCTGAAAGGAAAACAAATATAATCACATCACTTCAATAACTGCACAAAACAAACAAACAAAAACCAACAACAAAACAAAACAAAAAAACCCAACCATGCACAAAACCTCATCCATTGAAGAGGTAAAGAAAAAGGCAAAGTGAAAGCAGTGAGAGTTGTAAGGATGTGGATAAAGTGTCTCACCAAAAAGGTGTATATGTGTCTTGTTGTGCCTCTCCATTCAGGTACCTGAACTGAGACAGACCTACACCTCTGAAACCAAGATGCAGTTGACTCAGTACAGCAGGATGCCGAGGGCAGGTGGCCCTACATCTTCCCGTGCCACTCAGGTGCAACTGTACTGCCCCTGGGATATAACCCCACACAGAGCTGTAGAGACACCTCAGCTCACCTGGGGTTGATGCATCTTAGCAGTTTTTGCTGAAAAGGCAGCTCAGTCCACATTTTCACATGTGGCTTTTCCCTGCCTCTTGTGTCTATCCAGAACATTTCTGCTGGTGTTTAGCCCTGTGAAAACTGCATAATCAAACAGGAGTGCTTAAAATCTAGATAGTTTCATTTACACCAGCACAGCCCCCATTTCCTAGTGAGGACACGTTAAACCACTGATAACACCTTTCGCAATTTCTTTTTCGCAGTTTCCTCCAAATTCTTTCCAGGAGAACAGAACAGGGAAGTGCTGTCACAAGTCACCACATTAACTCATATTTATCATGTTACAAGAAGCCTTAAAAATGTTCCGCCACAGAAGGCACAGGTGCATTCAGGGAGCTGACAACATTGCTTTTTCTGCTCAGCAGAGTGGTCTCTCTTTAGGTACCCTAAAGAGAGGGGCCCTAAAGAGGGTACCCTGAAACTGCAGCAAAGTTGGCAGATGATTGTGAGGAGATGTTGAGTAATCAGGGTCTCCAGTCTGAGTGGTTCTTGTCCCAGGCTTAATTAATAAACATAGCTTATATGGGCAGACAGGGGAGAAAAAAGTGCTGTCGACATCACCTGTCTCAGAGACAGAATTTTTAGGCAGTGTGTTCTAATGGGGTCTGGTTGACATGCATCTCTTCAGTTATATAATGACAGCCTTCAGTTATCTGACTCACATCCTACCTCTCAGTGTTAGGTATGAATCAAAGCAACCTCTGGTCAGAATGCATTATCGTTTGCTTCTGAAACACCATCTGATGAAACAAGAATTATATAAACTCTCAGAGCTTACGTTTTACACAGAAACATGTTTTCCCTCAGTGACAAAAAAAAAAAACAAACCCCAAACCAAACCAAAAAAACAGTCTTGAAAAGTTGAAAGTAGAATTAATTATGAATTTACTTGTTCATGTAGAATAATCTGTCTTTAAAATAGCTCAGCACTGAAATTGCCTCAAAGGCAGAAACATCTGCTGTAGAGAGCAAGCACATACACCCTGGCTAAAAACAGAAACCTGAGATTTTACTGTTGATCAGCTCTGCCTTCACTTGTACTTAACATTGCTGCCCAATTGCATTACAAACACTATAAAAGTTTAGTGATTACTCTGAGTGGCACCTAAAAGACAATATGCAGGTAGGATAAGTATGTGGATGCAGAAAACTGGTGTCAAAATGCATTTACATAAAATCACACAGTCCTAAGAAACCTGCCTCTTCAGCACAAAAAGCTTATACATACATAGATCTCAGAAGGATTGTATTTGAGAAACAGATGGAAGTTTGCATATTTCTTAAAATGAAAAGTGAAGCAATAGAAAATAGCCTGCAGAGAGCCAGACGATCCAGATAGTTCACCAGTAGCTTACCACTCAGGGGGGAGGGCAGGGAGGGAAAAATCCCAACAGTGTGCAAAATCTGGTCACCATAATATACTTGTATTTATAATACGAATAGTATTTGACATTGAGATTTATCATTTTTCTTTACAAGAAAGAAGGAAAGTTCATTGTGATAGGGCGAGAAACACTAGCTGTGCAAATGAATAGGGCTTTTAGTAATGACTAATCAGTCAAAAGGAGTCTGCAGCAGGGGACCGAGTTTGTTACGCAGCCTCTTGCCTTGAAAGGGCAGCTAGGCTTATTTTGAGACTGTAGAACCTCAGCAGCATCTTTCACACCAATGTGAAAATGCATAGGAAAGGGTAAATATGCAAATACGCCACTTATCGCCATTCTTTCTACTTGGAGGTCAGCTGCTGACTGCAGGTGCCCAAGACGTTTTGCAGCTTTGCCTACGTACTGCTCTAAGCCATTAGCTCCTGGAAATGTCTTAATCATGAACAGAGCAATGGAATGTGTTCTCCTCATAGAGGCCACTGCTCTTCGTGGTTTCTAACCCCCCTCATAGTAACACAGGGTGAAGGCATTTTCACCAGACAAAAATCTGTGCATTCAACAGACTTACTGAAAATTTATTGCTGTTAGCTGTTCTAACCTCCTGTAAGAACATACCCATCAGAAGACTCTTACTGCTTTTAGTAAACATGCACAGACTTGTTATAGTCAGCTCCTGATCTCCTGGGGTAATGGAGGGCCCCAGACAATGTAAAAACATGGATAAGACAGAGCATATGTAATGGTAAGGGTATGTAATTAAAAAGTGAGAAAAGAAAACTTAATAACATAGTATGGACTGCAAACCACAGATAACCTGAGTGATGTGGGAATGGCAACTCGTCTTGGAAGCATTACAATACAGAGCCTCACCTCACTCATGATACAGTTAACTCGGAGGCCAGATAACTTCCCTATTCAAAAGCAAATTTATTGTGTTTAAATTATTGACTTACAATCAGGGTAACATAACATGTCTTTCCTGATAGCTGTAAAGAATTACAGCTATCCTTCTCTCTCACTGTGCATAATGCAGGGAAGAAAAGAAGAGAAAAAACACTTTTATATACCCGAATATCAGAGTCACATTTTGCCTCTGATAACAAACAGTAAAATCCATACAAGATTAGTCTTTTTTGTGATGTGCACCTGAAAAGCAGACAGCAGAATTTTTTAGCATAATAACTCCGATTACCACTTCCCATGCACCCATGACAGGGACAAGAAGAAACAACGCCTGTGCTTTCTGAAGAGCTGCAAACTTAGAAAAACCCTTCTAGAAATGTGGAAATCCAGGTCCCAGAAGGGCACAGTAGAACAGAGCTTGTACGAAGGATTTTTAACTGCTGATTTAGATCTGGCTGTGTTAAGACCTGACTATTAAGTCAGACCAAATGACCATCAGTATAGTCCTACCCCATCACTGGTTAAGGATGAAGAGGCCTGGATGTCCCTAGCTCTTCAGCCTGCGCGAGTGCTCCATTACCTTTAAAAGGGAATGAGTGTGGTACATGTAGTGAAAAGAAGTAGGGAACGGCCATATTTAGTAGAGGATTTACACAATCCACTGCCTGATGAAAGGGAAATCAAGTGCAATTCAAGTGCAGCCATTTTGAATTCAGAAGATTAAGTCCTGAGAAAAATCACACATAAAGGATTTAAACAGCAATCAAATCATAGGCCTGTCCTGAGACCATACTGGGATTTTATTTATTAGCCAAACAAACAATATAGAGAAAACATACTGGACAGCTACATTAACTGAAAAAATGCTGAGGAAACTATTGTCAGAATAAGAACAAAAGAGAAACTTTTCTGCAGCTCTGCAATACTATTTGCAATACTATAGCACCATAGTACTGATGATGATGATCACTTAAATATGGCCAGGAAGATGCAGAGATATAGTTATTGTTTTTTTTTTCTTTTTTCCCCTTTTTTTTTTTCCATTACATCTTCTGGACAAAGGGAGAGGAAAGCCCCAGCCGAGGAGTTCCCCTGTGACATAGTTAGCTCAAGCGCTTTCCCCAAGTCCCACTGGTGTAAAGGAACATATTGGCAGGGAAGGGACATGGTTATACTGTTCTGGCAACCTCCATCTGGCATTATTTGTCCCAGGGGCACAGCAGACAGCTGGCATCAGCTTCAATAGGCAGATTCAAGTCATTCTCTGGATCAATGTGTACAAACCAGAACTGTAACTCTGTTAGTTGCTGTGCTCTTGCACCAGGCAGACTTTGCCACAATTGGAAATCACAGGCTTTTGTCTTATTTGTTCACTTTAAAACATAAAATATTACCCATTGTAACACCAGTCACTCAGCATCATCTTCCCATCTTCTTTCTCCTTCTAGCAGAGAAAACTGAGTTTAAAGCCCTTCAAAGGGAATATCTTAATCTGTCCTAATCTGCTGAAAAAGGAAACCATTAAAAATATAGTTCAACCCTTAGAAACTCAGGATATCTGAACTCTTCCTAGCAAAAAGACAATAAGTTAAACTGAACTTCTTCTTCCACAGGCAGTACTGAATGCTAACCGACTCAATCAATTATCTCTACAAGGTTCTCCATGAATAAAATCTGGCTGAAATCATACCTGAAGAACCTGTGTGCTACCTTAAAAGTTTTAAGGTAGTAAATTTTCAAACAAATCAAAAGATGTTACTTCCGTCTTTGTCCCAAACATCCTGAATTCATACTTTTGTTAATTAACTGAATTAGTTTGATAACTTAAATACATGTCAATATTACATTAAGGAGTCAAATAACAGAAAAAAACCACATTATCTCTCTTGTGTAAGCTGTTCATTATAAAATGTATCTTTATTCAAGACTGTAATGCATTACTACAGAAACATGGACAACACAAATGGTCAAAAATAATAATAATAAAAAACCCCCATACCTATTATCTATTGCAATGAAATTTTTCTAGCAGGAAGAAGTCTAGCAGCAAAGAAACTTCTTTCACAGTCCTACATCAGGGGCTAATAAACTGCCACTTCAGTGCTGCAGACACTAGTCCTTGAGAATAGTCCCATTGAAATGAAAAATCAAATACTCTTTTTTCATTATATTTAAAGAGGTCTTCTTTAGAAAAAAACTTTGGAATAATTCCAACATCTAAAACCATTGTAGAGGACACAATTGCTGCTTCCATATGATATTTCTTCTGAGGGAAGGGAATTCAAAAGCTGTCTTTGAAATTTTAAAAAAAGTCTTCATTTATGAAAAATTTGCTAATAGTATGAATAGTGATACAGAACTAGATAGAAAAAATATTTTAAAAATAAATGTCAGGTTTCCCTTCATGCTGTTTTATGTGCCTATCATTCTCTTAATAGTTACACGTCAGCAGAGAACCAATTGAGCACAAATTCCAATTCCTGCATGACTAAGCTATTTAATGTTAAATTAGTGTCAAATATTTATGTTATAGTGAAAAATAAGAATTTCACTGAGAAGCTTCTATGTGGCATCATATCCAGATTTCATGTGGCAGTTTTATTACCTAACATTTTAAAATATTAATTAATGGAAAACAAAATGTCAAAATATGCCTTCTTCTCCAATCCCCTTAAACCTACCTGGGAAGCTATTCAAGTCTGACTGATAAAAAAAGGGAATGAGAGAGGCTTTTAGGTCTATTCACTGTAGCAGGACAAGGGATGTACAAGATAGAATGGTTTCTTCCATTATCTATATCCAAAACACGATGACTTCTCTAACAGAACTTTATTTTCACCCCCTCTGAGAGACACGAACTGCCTCTCAGCAACCAATATGTTACTTTTCTGATAACACTGCCATCAAAAGATATGTTCATCGGAACTTAATTGAAGAAATTGGACTTCAAGGGGTGTGTGTGTAAGTGTGTAAATCTTAAAGTGGAGGGAGTGGCAGGGGAAAGAAAAAGGAAAAATGATTTCCATTACCATAATGTAACCAAAGGAGGAAAAAGAAGTATCTTCCCTAAAAATTATTTCTAGAAAGCATCAAATCTTGAATAATGACATCTCCTTCTTTAAGATGCAAAGGCATTTGAACAATTTTAACATTGGCTTCTTTCATTAATACCTATTAAAATAATTTCTCTGCATATTTCAGAGCTCCTGATTTTTTTTGCCAAGATAAATAAAGTAATTTTGACAGAACTGAGGTAACAATAACAATGCAAGTAACTTAAATGTAATAGTTTTGATCAAAAGCCCTTTGCTTTTGCTGGGAACATATTCATTGACCTCAGTGTGCTTTGTTTGAGCTCCAAAGGAGATTATTTAAGTGTTTTGATTTAAAATCTAACTGAAATGCAGAAAATGAAGACTTTGAAGGGACAGGTTTGTAGCTTTAAATTTTCATAGCCCTATTGACTTCAAGAAAGTTTAAATAATGTATACTAGCAGATTATTTGCCTTAAAAATTCATAAACAATTTTCAGTCCCCTTCTATTACTCTCCCACACTGCACAGACCACATTTTGGGCTGTGAACATGAAAGTATCATCACTATGACTTTTTGTTTGGTATTATTATCATCAGCCATTAGAAGATGAATAAGTTGTGCACATGTTGATTTCCCGCTGTTCTGTATGTGGAGCGGAAAATAAATCCATATCACATTGAGTGTGCTTTAGAAAAAGATGCACTCTGTATTTTAGAGCATATAATTAGGTCAAAAAGGCAGCCTGGATAGCTGACTTGTTTGGAATGAAAGAGCTTATTTGGAAACAAACTGAATATAGCTTGTAGACATTTTCATTGACAAGGGAAGGTGACTGAGAATTTTGGTTTGGTATATATTTTAATAAATCGATAGTTAGTAAAGAAAGCAATTTTGGGATCATGTTGTGAGAGGTAAGATGCAAAACTTTTGATTGCTATGAGTTGGGGTAGGAAAAAAAAAAAGGGGGTCTTTCATAAATCTACAAAGAAGAAAGATATGAGGGTTCTGGTAGACAAAGATTATAAAGCTGGGAAGCACGTCATTTTGTATCAGAATCACAGAATAACTTGGATTTGAAAGAACCTATGGAGGTTGCCTGGTTCAATTCTCAGCTCAAAACAAGGCTGCCTTTAAAGCTAGATCGTACTTTGAATTTAGATCGGGTTACTGAGGGTAATGTGCAGACAGGTTTTGAATATCACCAAGAATCATTCCCAGCCTCCCTATGCAACATGTGCCATGTTTGACCACCCTTAATTTGAAAGGATCAAAACATGTTTTCCCCAGTATCAATCATTACAACTCATATACTGTTGTTTTGTATCTTTCACAGGAGCCTGGCTCCACCTTTCTTGCTATCCATACACCTTCCTGCTTCTCCATACGCCTCACGTACTCCATCCACTTTAGAATTTTGGTGGCCATCTTCTGGACTTGCTCTACCATGTCATTACCTTTCATGTGTCAGGGGCCCCAAAACGGACACATTTCTCCAGATGAAGGCACACAAGTGTCAATGTTAGGGAAACAGTCATGTTTCTTGGACGACTGCAATGCGTTCTGGTCAGTAGTTAGGTCTTATCACTGGAAAAGCACACAGCTAACTCAAATAGCCTGTTGCTGACCATGGTCAAATATAACCCAAGTCCAATCCTGTAAGTGTCAGGGACTGAATTTAGTCTCTGTCTTGCAGGCTCTGAGAAAACTGTGGCTGCGAAAATGCCCAACTTCCAGGTTCCAGCTCACTCTCTAGTAAGCATTTCCACTTGTGAGGGGGTGGTCCTTCAAGGGAAAGGTGGAAGGATGTCTATTACTGAGTTTGCTAACCTGAGGTTTTAGCTGTTGTGACTGTAAAAGAAAAATATGTGTATTCAAATGCCTTTGAGATACAGCTATGTTTTAAAGGGTGTGAAAGGTTAAACTTTAAGATAACCACAGATTACAAATTCTGCAATAAACTGCTTTCCTATCCATCATAAGGGGCATGAGATTTCTCAAAGGAATAGGAAAAAAGGAATGTGTTATCTGAAATTTGCACAGGATAGCCACACAGAGACCAGAACATGGATAAGCATTGTTGTTAATAACATGAAAGAAACAAGTTGGAAATGTAGATTACACCACACCTGTACGAGCCACATCAGGTTATGCAGATCCAAAATGTATGCAGCTTTTCAGATTTTTCTTACTGCTCTTAAGTGCTCACAGAGGAGCTAAGTAACAGTGAGTTCTTCCACCTTTGTATGGTGAGATAAAAATATTTCCCTCAGATGAGAGCACTGTTTCTGTTATCAGTGCCCCTCTCACCTGGAGGCAAGGCTGCCAAAGTACAGCCTGTGTGAAATCATGCATTTGTGAGATCGTTTGGGAGTTTATGAATGCTGTTCTCTGATTATTATGGGGGAATTCTATTGCCCCACATGAATTGCCTCCATGGATACAAAAAACCAGAAACGTTACTGGCTGTTAAGAGTTGCAGCTGAAGTTCTAATAGCCTAATTATTTAGATACAGACAAACTGTCTTTTCCTCTGCAAGATGTGAGTAGATCTAGGGTTTGAGGGAGTTTAAAGTGAGTTATATCTTAGCAGGGTCTGTATTTAGGACTGCTCACATCTTGGACTCACAATTCACATTTACACTATTAGTTTTTTTATCACTCATAAAGTTATGTAATACCTTTTTAACCACATAAATATGACCAAAGACATAATGTATGGCAGACCTAGAAATTTTTTTTAGCAAGCCAACTTTTGGTAAAAAGTTGAGATGACCTGTCCATTTGTCTTCTAATTTTTTCAATATTTAATTACCTAATAAAATGTAGTGTTTTATAAACCTATAAACCTTATTACAGTCTAAATTACATTGGAGTGATCTAGTGATATCAGAAACACCTGATATATCACAAATGGCTGGCAGGTAGACCAAATGTTAGTTGATAGTGGAAAACAGGGCAATATTCATAAATTGATCTGAAGTTCACTGAACTTCTTACTTTGTGTCCTTGAAGTCATACAGTCTAATAGATTTAAGGCTGGCCTTCTAAAAGTCATTATTTAAAAAAAAAATTGCACCAAGGCATTTGTGATATGAAACAGCATATTTAAGAAACACATGCTCTGCACGGTCTTTTTAATGTGTCCCAGCCACTTCAGTTACGATAAATATCGGTAGAAGGCTATATTATTTGCTTTGTTGTATTATTCTAGTATTGCTGGATTAATTTTGGGTTCTCCTTGGAGAAAGGTCACTGTTATAAGAGATTCTTAGGGAATAAGAATGGCTTCTCACACCTGCCAGAAGCCAGGTGTTCAAAGGACAGAGAGAAAGCATGGAAAAGAAAGCCAACAAGCTACCCTTAGATTGTTCTAAATTATTAAAACTGGAGGTGGCCCTTGAGAATCAGAGGACTAGAACTGGATTTCTGAAAGCTCCACTCTTGTGCTCCCCAAAAATGAAACAGGAGATATCCGTGGCTATCATCACCAGTGGAAATTTTTACTGCCTTAGTCTTTGCCTGGTCTGGTGACTTCTAGAAATACAATCACATTGCAGAAAATCATATAAAGATCAGGTACTACAGTAGCTAAATGACAGCTTTCATAAGGAAGCACAGATCTAGCCTATTTAAAAAACTTTAATCTCAAGACCATGTTGCTATATTATATAGATTATTTTAAAAAGAATGGCTTGCACTGTAAATCTTTCTTCCTCTTTTTGCTGTGTGATCTGTGACTTACGCAAGTACACATTAGTTAAGCATCAGCACTATCCATTCTGCTTAGCTGACAACACCGCACCTGGTCTAAAATCTGTAAAGCCAGTCACCCACTCCACTGTCTCACACCAGCTGAATCACAGAAAGTCAAACTTATCTTTTTTCTTGCAGCAGCAGACGGACTATTATTCACGGGAACAAGCAGCTGTTGATTTGTCACTGACCCCAGGGAGAGCACAGAGAAGTTTGATTCAGTCTCTACAGTCTCCTGACTCTGAAACCTCGTTAAAGGTTTACACAGTGGTATGGCATTACATAATCTCTAGGGTAGGGTATGGGGTTGTATGACAATTTTTGAGATGTTCCAAGCTTTAGCCAAAGCTTAAACATAAGGGAGAGACCGGTTCTTTAACTTCAAAACTGTAATTAGTGGTGTCATTTATAAACACTACATGCATGTGTTCTCTAAAAGAGCAGACAGGAAAGCTATGAAAATAGGAGATGATGAGAAGGATACTAGACTGAACACACTATCTATGGTATTCTAAACTTTATAATATTGGGCATTTTTGAGCCCTCAGTAAAATGCATGGCTATCTAGATTCTCTAGTTTAGGGTGCAGGATTTTTTGTTTGTTTGTTTAATTTAATTCAATTTTACAGTTTAGGAATTATTAAACAGTAAGTACATGTTCTAATAATAGGCTGTCTCCAATAATATTTAAAAATACAAACCAGCTCTCTGTAGTCTTTTCCAAGATCATAGAATCATAGAATG